>NC_090258.1:31777677-31780177 GCF_037325665.1 Littorina saxatilis
GGGCCTTGGCTCTAACAGTACCACATGAAAGAAGCTCCTATCACCCGTCAAATCATGGAGAGATATCTGGTGGTCCTTGGTTCTAACAGTACAACATGAGAGATGCACCTATCCCCCGTCAAATCATGGACAGATATCTCTTGGTCCTTGGTTCTAACAGCACAACATGAGAGATGCTCCTATCACCCGTCAAATCATGGACAGATATCTGGTGGACCTTGGTTCTAACAATACTACATGAGAGATGCTCCTATCACCCGTCAAATCATGGACAGATATCTGGTGGTCCTTGGTTCTAACAATACTACATGAGAGATGCTCCTATCACCCGTCAAATCATGGACAGATATCTGGTGGACCTTGGTTCTAACAATACAACATGAGAGATGCTCCTATCACCCGTCAAATCATGGACAGATATCTGGTGGACCTTGGTTCTAACAATACTACATGAGAGATGCTCCTATCACCCGTCAAATCATGGACAGATATCTGGTGGACCTTGGTTCTAACAGCACAACATGAGAGATGCTCCTATCACCCGTCAAATCATGGACAGATATCTGGTGGACCTTGGTTCTAACAATACAGCATGAGAGATGCACCTATCCCCCGTCAAATCATGGACAGATATCTGGTGGGCATTGGCTCTAACAGCACAACATGAGAGATGCTCCTATCACCCGTCAAATCATGGACAGATATCTGGTGGACCTTGGTTCTAGGCAGCACAACATGAGAGATGCTCCTATCACCCGTCAAATCATGGACAGATATCTTGTGGGCATTGGCTCTAACAGTACAACATAAAAGAAGCTCCTATCCCCAGATATCGACCAAAGAAGGTGGGGTTATCAGGGGCTGGTCGTAATAAAGGGGTAGACAGATATCTCTGGTGGTAAACATGATCACTTACTTGAGAAGAAAATGTGCGTATACAATTTTGAAAGAAGCATTTATGTTTATCTACAGCAATGTTATAAGTTTGAGATTTAAAAACAAATTAATCGATAATTGTGTCGGCATTGGGAGCCAGTATTAGACCAGATTGAAGAAGAAAAAATTCCAAAGCATTGTCTTTTAGAAGATCGAGCTGTTCTATTCGCGTGCTATAGAGATTGGTATAGGCGCGCGAGCGAACTTCCTCAATGTTTGAAACAAGCGATGATTGATTTTATCGATGTTAGAGAACACGAGGATGCTGATAAGACTCGCCCAGCACGCACATGATGCAACTTTGATGGCTGCAGCAGTCAGGGGGTGCGTGTTATTGTGGGCTGTACTTATAGAGTGTCTTTGTCTTGATGAGTTCCTTCACACTTCATTTGATTGCATGCCGTATGCATGCCGTATGGAACGACTTTGATTTGGTGAGGGTGGGTGTGGGTTGTTCGGGTGTTGTTTCCCCCACCCCTGTCCCTCCCTTCCTCCCCTGTCTCGTCACCTTTGCTCCAACACGTGATCACAAAACATTATCACCCTCTCTCCCTCCCCCCTCTCCCTCTCCCCCCGTAAAGCCTGTCCTTAGGCCCCCCCAAAAATAGTCTGTTTACGGTATCCCGACCGACCCTACTTTTTCGCGCGACCCTAGACTCTTTTTTTTGGCATTTGGGGGGAAAAAAAGAAAAAAAAGTCTTTGTTTTTTGGTAAAATAACTTAAAATTCTGTTTTTGGGGAAGAAAAAAAAGAAAGAAAAAATCCCGACCTACCGACCCTATTCTTTTTGGCCTATGTTACCGTAAACAGACTTTTTTTGTGTGTGCCTTAACTGGGCGCAGTGGACTACGCGAAAAAAACTTCGCGAGCTGGCCGCACGAAGCTTTAGCACTGAGTTTTTGGTACAAAAAAGACTTCGAGAAGTCGACTTCGGGCTGAATTCAGGACCACCTTAACCCTTTTCTCTCTCGTCGATTCGCCATTCTTATTCGCCTCTCTCAAGTTTTCACACACACTGCCACACAAAAATACTATGACCTTGTCGCTTTCAAACAGAGCTGAATAAAACATGTTCGACTGTTCACATACACGCACACACACACACACACACACACACACACACACACACACACACACACACACACACACACACACACACGCACACGTGAAACAAACAGTGAGTACAGTGCATTTTCCGTTTTGTCTATAAGGCCAACAAATTTAAAAAAAAAGGTTTGTTTTCAATGACAAGGCCCAAAAATTGATGAATTCATATTGTAAAAGACCCGTGCACGAATGTTGACCTGAACAATTTATTCGTCCAAGAAATGTCACACTGCTCAAAAAGCAGCTAGATTGTTGATTTTGTTGTACAGTCGAACCTCTCTATACCGATGACCTAAGTCGTTGTAGGTGGTGTTGTGGAAAGGTTGATTACATAGGAATGAACCTCTTTGGGGTGGTCGTAATGGGCTGCAGGTGGTCGCTATGAACTTTTTCTTTAACACCCTTTCAACCGAACTTACTATGCGGGACCGATGCAAGCGGTCGTTATCAAGGGGTG
>NC_090258.1:31788033-31825533 GCF_037325665.1 Littorina saxatilis
TTTAGAAGCTTCATCAAGATTAGTCACAGTGCCAGTTATCGTCGATGTGTCAGATGTGTCAGATGTGTATCTACTTTGTCCACTTTAAAGACCTATAGGTCCAAGTTCTTTTGAATGTTTCGCTTTCTCTACAATCAAACCTTCTGTAAACTTAACCTTTCTTGCTATTTGATTCTTGACTTTGGGACATTAGCAGGGAATTTCCTTTGATCAATTACTTCTAATGTCAAGCCACACAAAACTAACTCTTGTCCTGAACGACGCGAGTGACATTATTAACAAGAATGTCAACAACACGAGAGCGGCGAAAATGAAAAGCCTTGTTTCTTCTGTTGTTTTTCTTTTCCGAATGCACCAGCTGGTATTATATAACTTTTCCCCCCAAAATACCTCGCTGGTTCAAAATGAATCATCCTTTTCTGGCTGCACACCCGCTGGCTCACGTGGGTTTGACCTTTTCAGCCAGATATCCTTCGAAAATAATCGAGGCTAAATACGATCGAAGAAGAAAGAAAAAGAGAGAAAAAAACCCGACCTTTTTCAACGAGATTTTTGTCGAAAATAATCGAGGCTAAATACGAAAGAAGAAAAAAAGAAAGAGAGAGAAAAAAAAACACGACCTTTTTCAATCACAGTTTCGCAAAGAGCACCGCGCCCTCGGCATGGCGCCGCCATGATAACTAGAGTCCTCTGCGCATGCGCTGGACTTTTTTCTTGTTGTTCCTGTTCCTGTCTTTGTCCTGGGGGAAAGGAGAGCGACGAGGGAAGAAAAACAACAAAAGGTCTGAGCGTCTGCTGGGGAGTAAATAACAAGTGTGGTGATGGATGTGTGAGCCGTATCTTATTAGAGGTTGCCCCAAATTACCTCCCTTTGTCAACATTTGCGTTCAGCTTTAATGATAACCTTCAAGTACAGTGCCCGAAATGAACTTTTTCTGTCAACAGTCTATGTAGTAAGCTAATTATTTGTGTGTAGCATTTATGGTAACATTCAAAAACAGTGACCCAAGTTAACTCCTTTTGTCAACAGTCTAGTAAGCTCATTATTTGCGTGTAGCCTTAATGGTAACATTCAAGAATAGTGCCCCAAGTAAATATCTCCGTCAACAGTCTATTAGGTTGTTAAGGCCAAAAAGAAAAATATGTCTGTTTCCGGTAACATCGCCGAAAAAAATAGGGTCGGTCGGTCGGGGTTTTTTTGTTGTTGTTTTTTTATTTGTTTTTTTTTTATAAACATTTTTCTTACGTTTTGTTAACGTCTTTTTACGGGTTTTTTTCCCCGGCGTCATTGGCCGCCATGTTTTTTTTTCGCGTGACGACGGAAACGGGAGGTCTCTTCGATTGTGAAGTCTCATCGACCGATTACCTCCCGGTTTTTTTATTTTTTTTATTTTTTTTGTTGTTGTTGCGAAAAGCGAAAAAAACCTTTAGGGTCGGCGCTTAAAAATAAGGTCGGTCGGGTTACCGGAAACAGACATATTTTTCTTTTTGGCCTAATATGTCCCTTGAACCATCCTGAACTCAGGTCAAAATGAGTTCGGTTCATTCTCTCCCTGACAGGATGCCTTGAGTTTCTTTGTCTGGCAAGGAAACCGAATTTTTATTTTTTATTTTTACATATTTAGAGCTTTTTGTAATGTATTATTGATATAAGCAGATTCGCGATCGTCGATAATAATTTTTCATGGTGTTTTGTAATTTTTAAATTACAAAGGAATTGATATGTAAGACAGTTTCAAGCGAGCTATTTTTCGCGGCTGTATTTACTGTGCAAACAACTCTAAATATGGCAAAAGTGTCACGTGATAATCAACCGTTTGGTTTCGGCACTCACTGGAGCAGACGATTTTTCCGGCAGCAGTCCCAAAATTTCGACTTGTTTTGACCTTAAAACGATGTCTTTATCATAACTGTGAAGAACAGAACGGAGATCACTGTCGAAGTCGGCCAATCTGCAATCATTTTCGTCTCGCGAACACTGAGCTCAAATTTAGATCAGTGCTCGCGAAAACCATGTATGGGAGATAACTCTGTATTTTTGTTTTTGATAGATTCGCGTAGGACTGTAGCGTCCGATCAGGGAGCGAATGAGCCGAACTCATAAATTTTTGACCTGAGTTCAGGATGCCCTTGAACATGATATAGCAAATATACAGAATAAATAAAATGTCAAAATGCCCAACTTTTCCGATCATAAGCTTTGTACCCAACGAAGATAATTGCAAATCTTCATCAAGCACAATAACTGACAGTTAAATTCAAGAGAACTTGGAATGAATCGAGTTTCAAAGTCATTATTATCGCTTTTTACCACGATTTTTCTTCAGTTAATGAAGAAATCAATGAATAGATGGTCTTACTTATTTACTTGATAACCTTTTTGATAAATGCTTGGGTCACCCCACCTAGCAAACGAAACAAATAGCACTCCTAAAGTGAACCAGCTCACTCCATCAGTTTACAGTAAAAAGCAAGATTGTAACACCTCGCCGGGCCAACAAAGATTAAAATCGATGAATAATATATGTATAGATGAACTCATTTATTTACTTTTTAACTTCTCAAACCAGTGCTTAGGTCAAACCAACTTAACAAACCTAAACAACAACAACAACAACAACAACAACAACTCCACGCTTAAAATATACTAGCTCACCCAACCGAAATAACAATCGATCACAATCGAAAAACAGATCGATAAATGGACTTGACTTGTTTACTTACTTAACTTATTTGATCAATGCTTGTGTCAACACAACCTAGCAAACGAAAAACAAAAAAAATCACTTCCACTCCTAATACGAACCAGCTTCACCCAACAGAAATAACAATTGATCGCAATCAATAATATTATTGATGGATTTAGCTTGTATACTTACTGAACTTATTTGATCAATGCTTGTGTCAACCAAACCTAGTAGACAAAAAACAAAATCACTCCCACTCCAAAAATGAACCAGCTTTACCAAACAGAAATAACAATCGATCACAATCGATACATAGATAGACAGACGGATTTAACTTGTTTACTTACTTAACTTATTTGATCAATGCTTGTGTCAATGCAACCTAGCAAACGAAAAACAAAAAAATCACTCCCACTCCAAAAATGAACCAGCTTCACCCAACAGAAATAAAACAGCGCACGTCGTCATGCAACGTCAATGTGTTTGATTCCTCTCCTCGTCCAACCTCTTCCTAACCTTGATCTTTTAAAAGCCTCGCCCCACCCCCTCCCTCCCCCGAAGGTTGCGCGAAAAGTGGAATCGGGATCAGTCTATTTTCGGTTCCTTCCCCTTGCTATGACGTCATGTTGCTGTTTTCGATCGTCTGCGTCGCGGAGTGTTGGCCAAACTTTTGGATTCGCTGTCGCGTGCGTAGTGGTATTGCGCACGTTTGGTTTTGATTTTTTTTTCTGTGAAAAACTGAGATTTTGTTTGCGTTAAAATGTTTGCTGTGTGTCTATAGCATCTATATGATGTGGGCTCTGGCACGTAGTGTCCTGTACCTGATTGCGCAGCGTTGGTTGCAACTTTGCTCAATGGTGATTTGTGTGATAGTTGTTGCAAAATGCGTAAGAGCCTTAATACGGTGATTCTGTTTGAAGGATGTGTTTCTTTGTTTAATAGCTCTTTCTTGTTCTGAATTGGACGTACACGTTGTGTTGCTGTGATGATTTCTGTGAAAGTTATAAAATGCTTCATGGGAGTGATTCTGTTTGAGGGATGCGTTCAAGAGTTTTTGTGTCAACTAGCTCTTTTCTTTCTTTCCCTGAATTGGACGTTCAAGTTGTATCTCAGTGATGATTTCTGTGATGGTGGAAAAGTGCTTGATACAATAGCAGTGACTATGTTTGGAGAATGTGTTCCAAGAGTTTCTGTGTTTAAAATAGCTCCATCTTGCACCTATATTAGACGTTCAAGTTGTGTCGTGCTTTCTGTGACGGTTCACGTTGGCATTACAAAATGTGTCATTCAGTGATTGTCTTTGAAGGATGAGCTCAAGAGGTTCTATGTTAGTGTCATTCAGTGATTGTCTTTGAAGGATGAGCTCAAGAGGTTCTATGTTAGTGTCATTCAGTGATTGTCTTTGAAGGATGAGCTCAAGAGGTTCTATGTTCGTGTCCTTGGCTCTTTCTTGTGCTGATTAAACTCAGATGATATGTGGACGTTGTGATAGAATGCTGTCAAGTACGTGGTAGTTGCAACGTGTAAGATCCAGCGAGTCTGTTTGAAGGATGAGTTTTCCTTTTGTGGATGCACGATAGAATAGCTGACATTATTTAAACTTTCTTGAGAATGTGTGATTTGGTTATGTAGTGACCATATGATAAAGTGTGTGTTTGTGGGGCGTGCGTGCGCGCGCGCGTTTATGTTTATGCGTTTTCACGGTTTATGCATGTGTCCGTCAAGCATTCGTAGCATGTATGTCTCTGCCTCAGTCTGTGTTTGCTCTTCTGATTGAATGTCGGCTGTCCCCCAATCCCCCCCCCCCCCCCGGCCCCTCTCCCTCTCCAAACAGTTGACCTTTTCCTGCTCCCGTTTGTCTTGACACAAGCCGGTGGTGATTTACGAAACAGCGCCTCTCAAGCTAGCTCTAGCCGCTGCTTTCCAATTTTGCGCGGAGCTAGCCCGAGTAATGAGCTAACAAATCTTTTTATCTCAATTTTCTTCCCCCAACAGATTGCGCCTGCCAAAAGACAAGGGAGGCAGCCCAGCCAGGAACGACAACTACCCCAACCCGCTTGAAGTTACAGTGTCAGTGACCTCCCTTCGCCTCCTGGCGGAAGCGACGGTGGCGCCGCAATGTACGTGCTACGCAGGCTGTTCTCCCCTAACTGCTCTTCAGTGAAGGCGGAAAAAGAGCAGGGGAAGCTACTCCGCAAGATCGGACGACGGGGAAAGGGGAAGGGGGCCTTCGACATGCCGTGTGGCGTCGCGGTCACCAAATCAGGTACGGTATGACGCGTCTTCTGATGTCAACTGTACTTTAAAAGGGATGATCGTGGTTCGAATCCAGGCCGGGACGGACACGAATCAACTTTATGTGGAGACTCCGAGACAGCATCCATGTCCCACCCCCGTGACACCACAGTGGCACGTAAAAGACCTTAGTCATTCTGCCATAGGTGCAGGTGGCTGATTACACCTAAACACGCATACATCTGTGTGTCTCAACTAAAGTCGGGGTAAAACCCGGAAACATGCCCCTAATGGTTTCACCGTGAGGGCGTAAAACAACATTTTATCCTACATACGTGAGAGAGACACCCGTGAGATAATAATCGTTCAAATCAACGTGTGTATATCATGTAATTGAGGTCATGTCAAGCAAGTCTGGCAGGGACCAGTTTTTCCACTGCTTATGATGCCAAAGTCACCGAGACAAACGTCATTATAGAAGCAAAAATTGCGCTTGCTAATTCGATGAATCTTTAGAACTAACACGTCACGCCACACTTTCAGAGTGACGTTTCTTTGCTTTGACGTAATAGATTGCACGAGACTTTAGAAGAGATCGAGGTTCCAAAACAAGCGTCTTCAATTTAGCTGCCTCGACTGCAAGACATTTTCAGTAAAATACACGTAAGTACAGTATGTAGGATAAACAGAACACTACATGGCTTGCTGTGTCGTACCAGATTTACACTCGTTGCTTTTTCAAATAGTGAACAGCTCGCTTTCGCTCGCAGTTCAATATTTAAAAAAACAACTCGTGTAAATCTGGTACGACACAGCAAGCCATCATGTAGTATTCTCCATATCTCTCTCTTGAAAAACCCACTAACTAAACTGGCAACCCCTGACATACCCCACCCCCCTTTTTTGCTTTGTAATGCGTATTAGCCCCTTAGAGCAGGAAATTAGTATGACCCAGGCGCTTGCTTGATAACAGATTTGAATCTCTAAACCCAATGCAAGGGCTTTTATCTATCTACACGAATACGTTCAAATCAGCACTGAAAAATATATGATGACGAACAGGATCGCGACTCTTAACACAGAAGATCTGTCTCAGGAAACCGTTTGCCGATTAACATTTATTTTAACAATTACGGAGCGTTTTCGAGCAGAGTTTTGCAGGTTTATCAAAATTACGGCAAAGCGAATGTTCCATGAACTTCTGAAGGTTAAATTCACAAGAAATTGTCTCCAAAATCTCGTAAAAACTCCACTTTTCAAAGAACAGTTCCGCTTCAAAACCCCTATTGAAGTAAATTCCGAAAACTCTGCATCAGACAACACAGTTCCCATCTCACACCTTACTTGTGGTTCTGGGACATTAGCCACTTCTATCCTGTTCTTTTTCTACTTTTCGCGTGTACCGACTAGCAAAAACAGTACGCGCACAAGCGTATTGAAACGTTGCTGGGTGACCCAATGAGGAGGCCTGACACATCATCCGTCAAAGAAACTCGCCTGAAGTGCATTTAAAGTTGAGATTTTGTACTTCTATACAGTTTAGAGTAAGACAGTCGGCCGACTGCGGGATTCGCACTCAACACCGGACTGGACATCTAGACGCATGGCCGGGAACGCAGAAGAAGAAGAAGAGTAAGACAGTGTATTTAAGTACAGTTAGGATGAAAAAGGCGCGTCATATAGTGCGGAGTAACTTGATAATAGACCGACTTGTGCTCATACAGTTTTGCAGTTAGATACAAAGCGCTGTTTAGAGATCTGATACACAAAGGGAAGTAAGCGCTTTAAATGCTTACGACATGTGTAATACAGTAAGCGAGAGTTATTCGGAACCATTCTCCTGGCACCTGAGAGAATAACAAGCATTGAATGATTGGTTAGTACAAGAGTCACGAGAAAAGTAAAGCTGTGTCTCGGTAGAAAAACAGTGTGGTATGGAAAACAATCGAAACAGAGTCACAGGAGTGGACAGAAAGATGTTGATAAATAGATATATCCCCCCTCCCCCCCCCCCCCCCTTCCACATCCCCCCGCTCCTTTTCGGTTTGTTTATTTGGAGTGCTCATCAATGTCATGCATTCGTTTGTCCAAGAACTAGAATGGATTTATCAATCCATCCACCCAGCCATTCAGTCATTAATTGATGTCGTCAAAGGAGAAGCCATAATGCAGCATCCTTTTTCCAAACACCTCAGTCATGCAAGTATATATTTCGGGTTCCCATTCGTTCTCCCCTGTGTCCCAGTTTCCGTGTGCACGTGGGTCGATACAATTCCAATTAACCCATAAAAAGAATCGCCGGCCCGCACTGTCGGGCAAAAACAATCACTGTCTTGACTAGAAGAACAGGCCGGTAATTGCTGTAGGCCGGGGGAAGTGATGTATGTACTGGGACAAAGTCAAACAGACAGAAAGAAGAGTACATAATACAATTCAGATTATTTCAATTGCACTAGGTTGGGAATTCGTCGCGATTTTGCGGTTAAAATACACCCACTCAAATCATGCCCACTATGCATGTTCAGACAAAACCAACAAAACAAATCAAAAGAAAGAAAGAGTTGGAGTCGAGAGAGAAAAACAGAGATTTAACACCAGAAGAAGAAAATGAAGAAGGAAACCTTGTACACTGTTTAAATTTTTTAAAAATTTATTTATTAATTGGGTTATATAGCTAATAATTATAGTTATTCGAGAAGTAAACGAAAAGGAAGAACAAAAGGAAAGTAAGACTATAAAGCGTGCGTGCGTGCGTGCGTGTGTGTGTGTGTGTGTGTGTGTGTGTGTGTGTGTGTGTGTGTGTGTGTGTGTGTGTGTGTGTGCCAGTCACTTGTGTGCCACTAAAAACCAGGTCTTCCTTTGCAAAAAATTAAAACAAATTGGCTCATGATAACTGTTCAACCCATCGAAACACATCCATTTCCCGTACGACAGTTCGCCATAAAGGGAACTCTTGGTCAATTAACTGTATCACATCGCCCCAAGAGTTCAGTTTGGCTGTTAGATGGAGGGATGATCTTATACTATGCAAAAGCCTGTGCCGATAAGAGATGGTGCGAGGAAATGTTTTGACTATACCAAATAGAAAGTTTATGTTTTGACCTTTAAGCATTTCAACCACATCATTTTTCCACTTTCTTATTTAACTTTCAAGTGACATCGTGGTGGCAGAAACATAACTATTGCATCCAGATCATTTCATCAGAGATTATTATTTTAGTTCTCCTGCATAATGCGAAAGTTTGCTGCATACCAAATCCAAAAGTAGTGTTTGACGTTTCGTATTACCTTTTAACCACGTTAATTTAATTTTTCCAACTTGTCATTTCCCTTTCAGGTGATATCGTCATGGCAGTCACGTAGAATAAATTCATCCAGAACTCATCAGGGCGGAAATTCTTTCGAATAGCCTATTGCCTAAAAAAAAATCAACGCTTTGGCCGTACTTTAGTGCTCTGTTAAACCCAATTGAGTCCATTTATTTTATTCAATTTATCCTATTCTTTCCAGGTGACATCGTGGTCGCAGACACGGAGAACCACCGCATCCAGATCTTCTCACCAGAGGGCGTCTTCAAGTTCAAGTTCGGCACTAAGGGACCTAACCCCGAGCAACTCAACTACCCCCTGGGCGTTGCTATGACGACAGACGATCACGTGGCAGTGACAGACGGAGTGAACGCCGCCGTGAAAATCTTCTCGTGTGACGGAGTGCTACAGTCGTGCTACAGTCATTCCGGGGAGATCGAGTTCCCCTACGGGTTAGCAGTGACGCACGATAACTTCCTCGTCCTGACAGATATATGCAAACACGCCGTGTACGTTCTCTACCCTAGCGGAGGCATCAGCCACACTTTCGGGTCCTACGGCGACTCTCCTAAAGAGTTCGACCACCCCTACTTCGTGGCGGTGAACAGGTCGAAACAGATCGTCGTGTCTGACGCCGGTAACAGCTCCATAAAGATTTTTCAGTTCGAGGGCAAGATTCTGAGGGTGTTCTCTTTCCAGGATTTCAAACTGCCCGCGGAAGGCTATGTGTCTCTGTACGGGTTGTGTACGGACAGTGACGGCAACACTCTCGTCGTGTGTAACTCCACCGTGTGCATCGTCACCAAGAACGGGCGCTTGTGGGAGGTGGTGACGTCAAATGACGGTCTGACGTCACCCAAAGGTGTGACGTTTTCTCCCAACGGGAGGTTGATTGTGACACAAAGCAGCTTCGACGAGAAGCATGACGTGTGTGTGTTCAAGTACAACGCGGATGATTACAAATCGTTGAACACGCTGATGTACTATGCGTTATCTATATGACCGTTTTCATTTCATCGGAGCACTGCGCTGTATCTTACAGAGGTTACGTTTTCGCTCAACAAAGTTCTGATTAGGAAGTCCGTCGGGGTTCGCATGTTCATTCCAAAGCCTTTCTCTGTCCCAAACTTCACACACAACGAAAAGATGCTTGGCACCTATTTTGTGTAATGTTCAAGAGTTGTCTCCCAAGTTCAAGGAAGCTAGCAGCTGTTGCAAGGTACGAAACTTTGGAGACGAACAAAAATGTGGCAACGTGTTCAAACTGAGGTAAAATAGTGTTGAAAAAAATAATGCGAAAGATTTATTGTGTGAAAGCTGTTTGCATGTCCAAGGGACATAACTATATAGCAGACTGCTGAGCGTTGCTTTGGGACACGGTTCGCGAATTGTACCTTTCTTTCTTTTGATGAAGATGTGTAATTCTCATCGATGTATGTGAAGTTTGTGATAGAGAAAGTTTGGAATTGTGAATGTCGACCCATACGGACCTCGTATACGGGACTTCGCTGAGCAAAGACGTAACATCTGTATCTGGACCTCTTGCCGTCTGATGGGCATTTTCTGCCTGACCTAAAGCAACAACCCTTGCTGTGTAAATTTCTTCTTCTTCTTCTGCGTTCCCGTTGCCATGCTGGACTGTCAAGGTCGTTGACGTGACGAAGTTTGCAGTTCGTCGCAGGGACTCCGCTGGGCCCCTCAGTTTCTCCTTTAGGTCGACCATCTCAGGCCAGAATTCACTTCTCAGGCCCGTAAAAGTCTGGAGAACATGCTCTGGGTGGGCGTAAACGATTAGAGTCGCTATTTCAGTCCTGACAGCTGGAATAAGACCATCCAACCTCTTGCAATTGACACATCAACTGCCTAGCTCGTTATGTGCATTTTGGAACTTTTTAAAAAAAATTGATTTCGTAAATGACGCTGGTGGCAACTAGCCAAATTAATTGATAAAAAAAAAATCCCTAGGCCCTGCGCTTCATGTAAGGAACTTACAGCCAAGCACTTTATATTTTTTAATATGTTTTGAGTGGAGGGATGGTCTTATCCCTTGTAAATGTTCGGACAGAACTGATAAAGTGCGCATAATCATTAACACGGGAACGACTGCTCCTTTAGGGTTTCTGTAATATCTTGTCTGTTTCTCCGATAGATTCTTGTCTCACTTTTCAATCTACTTTTCTAAAAATCTATGAAAACTGTCCGTCAGTACTTCCCTACATACGAGCTGGTTTGCACATTCACGGGCTAGACGTTATATCTGTTGCAGACGATCGACTGAATAAACCATCCTATATATTCGTTCACATCTAATATGACAACATTACATTGTTTAAGAATTTCCGATGTCTTAGTTTTCGCTAGCTGACCTGTTACTTCACTTTTCACCCAAGACAGTAGTTGTGTACCGTAGTTCTCTCTACTACTTCGTTGTTTTGTGGATTTTGTCTTCTCTCAAATATTCTCAGGCCATTAGGCTAGTTTTCTTCTACGTGGACTCTTTGTCGAGTCTTGGGTCTTAACCAGGTTCCGTGCAGAGAGATGTGGCAGAAGGTTTGATGGAGTTCTGTTGAAACACCAATTCCAATCTTTTTCATTTTCTTTGTCATTCGATATTCATTCTCTCGGGTTGTGCCATTGTTTTGTGGTGGTTGTCTGATCGAGAAACTGGGGGAGAGAGAGAGAGAGAGAGAGAGAGAGAGAGAGAGAGAGAGAGAGAGAGAGGGAGAGAGAGAGAGAGAGAGAGAATTAGCGTACCAAGCGCGCGCACGTGTGTGTGTGTGTGTGTGTGCGAGTGTGTGTGTCGAAGTCGGTATGTGTGTGTGTGTGTGTGTGTGTGTGTGCGAGAGTGTGTGTGTGTGTGTGTGTCGAAGTCGGTATGTGTGTGTGTGTGTGTGTGTGTGTGTGTGTGTGAGGAGGAAGGGCGGGAGTGTTAATTTGCACGAACGTTATTTGGTGATCAAGAATTTACAAGAGGAAAAAGGAAGTGTTTCTCCTTTTATGTTGAACTCTACACAAGTTTAATCAATGCACGTGGCACGGTGCTCATCGGAAAGGGTTCCAGCTGAGGATAAAGAATGGAAAACAAGATGAAGCTGTGATTGGAAAACGGGCTAAGAAATAAAAATAATCATTCCGTTATCCGAGAGCGAGAATCTTTATCTTGATCGTAAGTGTTCACCAATTTCAAACTTTTTATTTTTACTTTTTCTCGCTCTCACGTGCAGTCACCATTGTTCTGCTTCCTTTATCCGAGGTTTTCGACACTGCCTGGTCACGTTGGTGAGGGGAGGAAACTCTTCTCTTGTCTGTATAGGAGTCTTAGGCAGGAGATGGAAAGATGGAAAGCTGATCTGTGTTCAAAATGACTGACACGAGATGTATGAGTTTGTTACTGATGTTGCAGTTGTTATTGTTGCGTTTTGTTTGTTTGTGTGTGTTCTTGCGTTGTCCTCTTACTCACTGCTTCACGTTCAAGCATCACTTGTTAGTTTTCTACTCCATGTATCACTGTTGTAAGCTGCTGACTGTCAGCTCAGCAGAACAATAAACCCGATCTATTTATCCGATCTTCCAATTCATATTTGTTTTTCGTTCGGCATCAACATTTCGGGTAAATTAAATCAATGTGATTGAAATATTGACTGAATGTATTGTCGAGGGCGGAGTGGACTTTCGTCACTTTCAATCTTCGGGTGGAAAGATAGACTGAATGTTTGGACAACGCTTTATGCGACTTGTTTTTACATTTAGTCAAGTTTTGACTAAATGTTTTAACATAGAGGGGGAATCGAGACGAGGGTCGTGGTGTGTGTGTGTGTGTGTGTGTGTGTGTGTGTGTGTGTGTAGAGCGATTCAGAGTAAACTACTGGACCGATCTTTATGAAATTTTACATGAGAGTTCCTGGGTATGATATCCCCAGACGTTTTTTTTATTTTTTCCGATAAATGTCTTTTATGACGTCATATCCGGCTTTTTGTAAAAGTTGAGGCGGCACTGTCACACCTTCATTTTTCAATCAAATTGATTGAAATTTTGGCCAAGCAATCTGCGACGAAGGCCGGACTTCGGTATTGCATTTCAGCATGGAGGCTTAAAAATTAATTAATGACTTTGGTCATTAAAAATCTGAAAATTGTAATTAAAATTATTTTTTTATAAAACGATCCAAAATTACTTTTATTTTATTCTTTATCATGTTCTGATTCAAAAACATATAAATATGTTATATTCGGATTAAAAACAAGCTCTGAAAATTAAAATTATAAAAATTATGATTAAAATTAAATTTCCGAAATCTATTTAAGAACAATTTCATCTTATTCCTTGTCGGTTCCTGATTCCAAAAACATATAGATATGATATGTTTGGGTTAAAAATACGCTCAGAAAGTTAAAACGAAGAGAGGTACAGTAAAGCGTGCTATGCAGCACAGCGCAACCGCTACCGCACTAAACAGGCTCGTCACTTTCACTGCCTTTTGCACTTGCGGCGGACTACGGTCATTGTGAAAAAAATGCAGTGCGTTCAGTTTCATTCTGTGAGTTCTACAGCTTGACTAAATGTAGTAATTTCGCCTTTACGCGACTTGTTCTTTAGGTTCTCTTTCGTTTCATGAGTGTGATACGGCAGCATATTTGTTTGAAAAATGTTTTTTGCATGTTTTCTTCACTCGATTCGTTGATGAAATTTGACAATGATTTTGCGTCTTTTGGCATTTTTCTTATCACCTTTCCCTTGCAGAAGATGGAGTGAACGGAGAGGGAAAGAGACGGAATGAGTGAATGGAGAGGGAAAGAGACGGAATGTGTGTGTGTGTTTCCACTTAAAAACAAGTGTGTTAATGCATGTCTATTTGTAAGTGTGTTTTTCACATTTCTTTATGCTTATTTTTAATGCATATCTGGACATTTCTTCTTTCTAACTATCAACATTTTCTCTCTTACTAGTCCACCATTTTCTAAGCTAGAGTAGTGCTTTCTCTATGACGGAATAAAATTGTATAATGTATGTTGCGATGTGTACGACTAACGTGTTACTTGTTTTGAACAGGGAGAGAACCGATACCACAGTGATACACGTTTTTTGTAAAGTGAAGCTGCATGTGTACTTAAAAGCAGTTTTTTCAAAAGTGAATGTGTACTTAACGTTTTTGTAAAGTGAAAGTTCATGTGTATTCAACAACGTTTTTGTAAAGTGGAGGTGTATGTGTACTTAACAATCTAACGGGTTTCTTGTTTTTGTAATGTTGAATGCGTTTTCATTATTATTAAAATATGCTGATTTTCGACTGCCTGTGTAACAGTGAGTGTAATGGAAGAGACAACATTTTATTTCCTTAAGTCTAGTCTTCGAATAGGAGAAAATATAAGCATCACCACAAACAGCTGGCATACAAGGACGTCATTACGAGTAATATCAACTATTCAAGCGCGCCAAAACAAATAACAAATTAATTGATCGCAGAAGAGTAACTTCATTAATATATATCCTAATGTAAGTGTGTGATAGAGAGAGGGACAGACAGAGGTGCCTATATAGTTAACCTTCGATCGCCGGTGGTCGTGGGTCCGTGTGGACCCAGACGGGTGTTTGATTGCAAATATCTCTTAAACTAGTTGGAATTTTTTAATGAGCTTTTAAGAATGCCTCAGGCACCTAAAAAGCTCTTATGTCCTAAAAGATCATTAAATTTCAGCGAGAAGTAATTAAAACAAGTCGCGTAAGGCGAAAATACAATATTTAGTCAAGTAGCTGTCGAACTCACAGAATGAAACTGAACGCAATGCCATTTTTCAGCAAGACCGTATACTCGTAGCATCGTCAGTCCACCGCTCATGGCAAAGGCAGTGAAATTGACAAGAAGAGCGGGGTAGTAGTTGCGCTAAGAAGGATAGCACGCGTTTCTGTACCTCTCTTTGTTTTAACTTTCTGAGCGTGTTTTTAATCCAAACATATCATATCTATATGTTTTTGGAATCAGGAACCGACAAGGAATAAGATGAAAGTGTTTTTAAATTGATTTCGAAAATTTAATTTTGATAATAATTTTTATATATTTAATTTTCAGAGCTTGTTTTTAATCCAAATATAACATATTTATATGTTTTTGGAATCAGAAAATGATGGAGAATAAGATGAACGTAAATTTGGATCGTGTTATAAATTTTTATTTTTTTTTACAATTTTCAGATTTTTAATGACCAAAGTCATTAATTAATTTTTAAGCCACCAAGCTGAAATGCAATACCAAGTTCAAGTTCAAGTTCAAGTTTTTTATTGTTCATTACCCAGGGGCATTATAAACAATATTCGCAAATTCAAAAATGCACAAAGTACGAAAACAAAAAGAAAAATAGAAGATAAGAAAAGAAAAAATGAAAAAAATATTTGGAAAACAAAAGTACACAAACAGTGAACACAAAATATTATAGTACAGAAAATGCAAACACACACATACACATTGATTCCTGGCAATGGTGGACACAAAACGAAAATACGGTTAACAAATCCCAGCACTATGAAAAATTGCTACTAATTAATTTTATAAATTCCAAGAGTTTCGTCAACAATTTCTTATTTCTTGATACAAACAGTTTTTTGTATTTAAGTGAATTTGGTTTTTTCCAGTAGAATGGTGGAATAAGTTCTGCTCTTTCTTCATTGAAAAAGTCACAAACAAACAAATAATGATACTCATCTCCTATATCTTCTGATGTACATTTTCTGCAAATGCGATTCGCTCTAGGTATATTAAGGTATCTTTCTTTCTGTACTGGCAGGTTGTTATTTGTAGTTCTAAATTTCATGAGTGTAACGACTTTTTGGAACGACAAGGATTTAATGTAGTCTTCACACACAAAACTATCTTTAAACATTCTATAATTACAAAAAATGTCTTTTGTATCCATTTCTGAGAACCAATTGTGAATATACTGGTCATATAAACACCGCTTTACTTTTTCTTTAAACCAAGTAGATGTATATTGAGAAACAAATTCTTGTTGTATCCAAAACCCAGAAAGACCTATATCACTTAACGTTTTTTCTATGCATGACAGATAGTCAGAAGTAAACATCTTTTGCGAATATAGTCTATAGGTAAATCTGTAAGCAACACTTGAAAATTTATTTTTGTTAACTGGGTCAATTAGTTTATACCAATAACAGAGCATTCTACATTTCATATTGACATCTAAGGGATATTTTCCAAGTTCGCCAAAAACCATTGCATTAGGGGTGGATTTTCTTAGTTTGAAAACTATCTTATAAAAACGCAACTGAAGCTTCGTAGCTAAATCGCAAGAACCTGAACCCCAAATTTCACAGCCATATAGTAAAATCGGAACAATCATTTTGTCAAATAGATCAATCTGTATATCCACGGGCAATGAGAGTTGTCTACATGTGCGAAGAAGAGCAAACATAGCCCTTGACGCACGGTCATACAAATTTTTTTGTGCTACCGAAAATTTATTATTATAATTAATCTGTAACCCTAAGTACATCACATCAAGTTTGTTTGTTTATTTGTTGCTTAACGTCCAGCCGACTACGCAGAGCCATATCAGGACGAGGAAGGGGGGGATGAAGGGGGCCACTTGTCAAGCGATTCCTGTTTACAAATGCACTAACCCATTACTTGTGCCCCAGCAGGCTTTAGTAAAACTAAATTAATACCTACTGGAAGATTACCAGTTTCCAGTATGTTAAAATAGGCTTAACCTATCTACTGCTGGACCTACATCAGAACACTAACAGACATCACATCAAGGACTACCTCAACTGGCTTATCATCATACGTAAATTTAGGTATAATTCTTATTTTGCCCCTTGAAAAAACAATGACTTTCGTTTTTTTAACATTAATATTCAGTTTCCATTTCAAACAGTATGCATGCATTTTATCTAAGCATTCTTGCAATTTCGTTTCAGACTCAGCACAAATCACAGTGTCATCAGCGTACAATAATACAAACAGTTGAAACATTACATTCACATCAGCATCATCCATACCAAGAGAAACAGCTTCTCTAGAGAGAGAAGTCAATCCATCACTAGTTTCCCCTAAATACGGCTTTAGGTCATTTAAAAACAAAGCAAAAAACAAGGGAGACAAATTTTCTCCTTGTCTGACCCCACAAATGCTAGGAAAATAACCAGAACATTCACCTTTAACTTTAATACATGATTTTGCTTTATCATACATATTTTTAACAGTTTTCAAAAAATTTTCATTAACATCAAAGCTAACTAATTTCTCCCATAAAAGTGCTCGCCGAACTTTATCGAACGCTTTCTCATAGTCGACAAATGCACAATACAAACGCTTTTTCTTTTGAAGAAAAAAATTTATAACACAATGCAGAGTAAAGATATGATCTAATGTTGAAAAACCAGCACGAAATCCTGTCTGTTCTTGACCTAACTTATCATTAAGTTCCAAGAAAGTCGATAATCTGGTATTTAAAATCGCAGTGAATAGTTTACCAAAGCAGCTAAGTATTGTTATTCCTCTATAATTAGTTGGGTCTGTTTGGGAACCCTTATTTTTATACAGCGGGATAATTTCGCCAATGGACCACTGAGTAGGAACATTACCAGACTGTAACACAACATTAAACAACTTAACAACAATATCAGTCATCCCATCGTTAAAGGCTTTCAAATACTCATTAATAACTTTATCTTGACCACACGCTTTGTTGTTTTTCAATTTTTTTACACATTTTATAAATTCCTCTTTTGTAATGGGTGCATTAAGAACTTCATTATTTACACTATTATCACCAAACAGATCTCTTTCTTCATCCACATCATCTTCGTCACATTCCTGTAACTTTGTAAAGTGTTCTAAAAAAGCTGAGCAAGAAGGAAACTTAGTACTTTTGTTATTATTCTTATTCTTATTTAGCTCATTCCAATACGCCTTTGGATCGCAAGTTTTCATTTTTCTTAGTTTCTTCACAAATTCTTTATGATACAACTTACATTCTTTTTTTATTGTTGTTTTATAGTCCTTAAAGGCATTCTTCTTTTCATGCTCAGAAAAAATATTTCTAAAACGCTTAACTTTGTTTTTTGCACATACAAATATTTTCCTTTTTTCTTTACAAACTGCATTGAACCAAGGCTGGTGTGGTTTTCGTTTCTTACTATTTACTTGTTTTATCTTATTCTTTTTCTTAATTACTCCAATTTTTTCCGCAGAACGCTTTAGAATGTCACATATATTAGTAGTTACATTATCAATGTCCTCTGCAGACACATTAATAACAGAGCTCAACATGTTTGTTAATTGAATATCAATATCACTAATATCAGTTTCCTCTAAAGAGGTTGTGAAAGCTAACTTACTCCCTTCATTCCAATTTGGTTTTGTGTATTCAACTTTATTTTCGATATGCTCTAAGTTCTCATTTGGATTTCTCATGTCATTCACGCAATCAATACTTTCATCGTTTCTATCAGACTCATCGCGCCTAAAGAAAGATAGGGCGAGCGGGCAATGAACGTCCGAGTACATTTCACAAAAATCCAAAACAGCAAAAGTTTCAACTTTAACAAATAAATTGCTTGACAGAATACAATAGTCAACAACACTTTTATCTTTACAAGTACATCTGCCAAGGTTAGCATCATCACCAGCTCTACCGTTAGCAATTATTAAACCAGTTGTCCTACAGAAGTCAATTAACTTAAATCCAAAGTTGTTTGTTCTATTATCTTGTGAAACACGCTCACCAATATCCGTGATATCAAAGCCATTATCTACAACACCTTCTACATACTTATCATCATCGGACAAAATTTCATTCAAATTCCCAGTGCGAGAGTTGAAATCCCCTAAAAAATACACATAGTCGTTTTCCACACCAAAGTTTATGTATGCTTCCTCTAGTTCACTATAGACATCTTTATTTAGATAAGGCGAGCCTTCAGGAGGAATATATACAGCGCAAAAGAGTGTGTCACGACCAAGCACTTTCTTTCCCAACTTAAAAAATAGGGCATTCTCACACAGTTCAATATCCAAAAATCTATACCACATCTTTACGTCTTCCGTTATCTTATGAGAAAGCTTTCTTTCTTCGAAAACAGTGATACTATCTGCGAAGCATTCACGTATAAGAACTAAGATACCTCCTGATTTTCTTCTAAATTTACCTCTATTTTTATAGAATGCTACATAACCTGGCACGTCAACCTTGTCTACGTCATCTAGCTTGCTTTCACTAAGACAAATTACATCATATTTCACAATGAATTCTACAAAATCAGGAAATTTCAATTTTGATATAACTCCACATACGTTCAGCGATAAACAGGAAAGAACATTATTTTTACTACTAAGTAAATCCACACTATCACCCAAGGCATCACTTCCAGACATATCACTACCATATGCGTCGAACGTATCAACCACATCAACGCTACCCATACTAACATCATCATCACATCTATGCTCATTGTCAACATGCACATCAGACACATCCTCAGTACCAAGCAAAACATCACATCTAATTTCATTATCCACATGCACATCAGACACATCATCAGCACCAAGCAAAACATCACATCTATTTTCATTATCAACATGCACATCAGACACATCTTCAGTACCAAGCAAAACATCATCACATCTAATTTCATTATCCACATGCACATCAGACACATCATCAACAACAAGCAAAACATCATCATCACATCTATTTTCATTATCCACATGCACATCAGACACATCATCAACAACAAGCAAAACATCATCATCACATCTATTTTCATTATCCTTTCTCTCTCTACCTTCATCCTCACCGCACATAGTCTTCTCTCCACCTCCCTCTTCATCACCACCAACGCGCAAAGTCCTATCTCCACCTCCCTCTTCATCATCACCACCATCGCACAAAATATTATCGCCACCTCCCTCTTCATCACCACCGCCATCGCGCACAGTCCTATCTCCACCTCCCTCTTCATCATCACAACACAAAGTCCTCTCTCCACCTCCCTCTTCATCATCACCACTCAAAGTCCTCTCTCCACCTCCCTCTTCATCATCACCGCCATCGCGCACAGTCCTATCTCCACCTCCCTCTTCATCATCACAACACAAAGTCCTCTCTCCGCCTCCCTCTTCATCATCACCACTCAATGTCCTCTCTCCACCTCCCTCTTCATCATCACCGCCATCGCGCACAGTCCTATCTCCACCTCCCTCTTCATCATCACAACACAGAGTCCTACCTCCACCTCCCTCTTCATCATCACTACGCACAGTCCTGTCTCCACCTCCCTCTTCATCAACAGCGCGCTCAGTCCTTAGTCCGACTCTCACTTTCTCGCCACCACCACTATTCGTTACACTGCCACCACCTCCCTCATCTCCACCATCACTCACGACAATGCCCCCTGGGCACCCCTAGCGGCGAGGGGAAGGACTCCCCCCACCCACAGGCAGTGGCTGCTCGATGAGGTAGGTTAAACCAAGGGCGGCATAATCCACCCCGATCACACCCAACTTGAAGAGATCGTCGGGGGTTTCCACTGCGACTGGCCTTTGACGCTCACCCCCGGACTGGGACTTGAGGGAACAGTAGATCTTGCCTTCGAAGGTCCACGCCTTCTCCACCTTCTCCAGTCTCTTGACGTAGCCGAGGAGTCTTGCCCGTAGTGGCGTGACGTCATCGTTGATGAAGACTCTTTTGAAGTTATCTTTTGACTGCATTTGAAGTCCGGGCTTCGTCGAAGATTACTTGACCAAAATTTCAACCAATTTGGTTGAAAAATGAGGGCGTGACAGTGCCGCCTCAACTTTCACGAAAAGCCGGATATGACGTCATCAAAGACATTTATCAAAAAAATGAAAAAAAAGTTCGGGAATTTCATACCCAGGAACTCTCATGTCAAATTTCATAAAGATCGGTCCAGTAGTTTAGTCTGAATCGCTCTACACACACACACACACAGACACACACACACACACACACACACACACACACGCACATACACCACGACCCTCGTTTCTATTCCCCCTCGATGTTAAAATATTTAGTCAAAACTTGACTAAATATAAAAACAAAGGTTATATTTAATATACATACGGAAGACATCGTGGGGCCGTGCGGACCCATGTTTCTCAAAGAAGGATCCATACAATAACAATGTGGGTCCACACGGCCCCACAACGTCTACAGAAGGGTATGCACGTATTTCCTTTTTTGAGAAGCTTTAGTCCGCACGGTAATAATTAAATTGATAATTTAATTTCATTACTTCTCGCGAAAATTTAACCACGGCGTCTCCGGAAGGGAATGCACGTTTTTGCTTCTTTGGAAAGCATGGGTCTACGGAAGGGTATGCATATTTTTCCTTCTTTGAGAAGCATGGGCCCGCACGGCCCCACGATGCCTTCCGTGTGTAGTCGATGATAACGACGTCGGGCGAAGGTTAAGCAAGCTACATCTTTATTTGCAAGGTTATCATTGTTTCGCGCTTTTAAGGCAGCTTTTCATGCAGCCCTCACCCGGAGAGGGACTATTCTAAATGACACAGAGACAAAGAGAGAAAAGAGCTTTTGATTTTGAAATAGTCCATTTCACTTGTGAACACTGACATATAAAAACAACAACAGCACTGAAAACACACGCACATAACAACCCACGAGGAAAGAGTGTTGGGTCGTACCAAATAAGCAACTGAACAAATATTGAGCAAGATGAACTGTGAAAGAGGTTTGTGCGTAGCGTATGTGTGTGTGTCTGTCTGTGTGTGTGTGTATGTGTGTGGATGTGTGTGCAGGTGTGTGTATGTGTGTGTATGTATGTGTGTATGTATGTTTGTGTGTGTGTGTGTGTGTATGTGTGTCTTCGGGACAGCGAGGGTACAGAGCTCGAGGGAAGTAAGAACTACTGAATGGAAATAGCCAAAAAGGAGGAAAACGCAGGGTCTACGATTTTCACAAGTGTACGACATAATTATAACTTGCGTGTGCACGTGCAAAGAAAGAAATAATTAATAAGCTTAGTTACGGAGCATTGTCTAGCGAATTATTGCACGTGTGTCTAAATTACATTGAACTTTTCATGGTTAAATTCGTCAGAAAATGTTTTATCTCCAAAATGCCATACTATACCTTAAATACATCCATATAATTATAAGAGAGAGAGAAAGAGAGAGAGCGGGGGGGGGGGGGGAGAGTAAACAGACTAGAGAGAGAGATAGGGGAAGCTGGAGGAGGGAGATAGAGAGAGAATCTTTCCACCAGGGAAGGTGGACTTATTTGGAAGGGAGGATCTTTCTTTCTTTATTTGGTGTTTAACGTCGTTTTCGACCGTTCAAGGTTATATCGCGACGGGGAAAGGGGGGGGGGATGGGATAGAGCCACTTGTTAATTGTTTCTTGTTCACAAAAGCACTAATCAAAAAATTGCTCCAGAGGCTTGCAACGTAGTACAATATATGACCTTACTGGGAGAATGCAAGTTTCCAGTACAAAGGACTTAACATTTCTTACATACTGCTTGACTAAAATCTTTACAAACATAGACTATATTCTATACAAGAAACAGTTTAACAAGGGTAAAAGGAGAAACAGAATCCGTTAGTCGCCTCTTACGACATGCTGGGGAGCATCGGGTAAATTCTTCCCCCTAACCCGCAGGGGGTGGAAGGGAGGGTGGTAGGTGGGAGAAGAGCGATGAAAAAATTCAAACGCACATGGGTTCAAGTATCCAATCTCCACCCCGTCCCTACCCCAACAACTAACGAAGGTCTTGTTAATGATAGTGGAACCCCTCTTGTGAACAGTCTGGTCTGAAAATGGGGGTCATTTTGCAGAGGTCCACAACAGTCAGGTCTAAAAATGGGGGTAATTTTGCAGAGGTCCAGAACAGTCCGGTCTAAAAATGGGGGTCATTTTGCAGAGGTCCACAACAGTCAGGTCTAAAAATGGGGGTAATTTTGCAGAGGTCCACAACAGTCCGGCCTAAAAATGGGGGTAATTTTGCAGAGGTCCACAACAGTCCGGTCTAAAAATGGGGGTCATTTTGCAGAGGTCCAGAACAGTCCGGTCTAAAAATGGGGGTCATTTTGCAGAGGTCCAGAACAGTCCGATCTAAAAATGGGGGTCATTTTGCAGAGGTCCAGAACAGTCCGGTCTAAAAATGGGGGTCATTTTGCAGAGGTCCAGAACAGTCCGGTCTAAAAATGGGGGTAATTTTGCAGAGGTAAAGAACAGTCCGGTCTAAAAATGGGGGTCATTTTGCAGAGGTCCAGAACAGTCCGGTCTAAAAATGGGGGTAATTTTGCAGAGGTCCAGAACAGTCCGGTCTAAAAATGGGGGTCATTTTGCAGAGGTCCAGAACAGTCCGGTCTAAAAATGGGGGTCATTTTGCAGAGGTCCACAACAGTCCGGTCTAAAAATGGGGGTCATTTTGCAGAGGTCCAGAACAGTCCGGTCAAAAAATGGGGGTAATTTTGCAGAGGTCCAGAACAGTCAGGTCTAAAAATGGGGGTCATTTTGCAGAGGTCCACAACAGTCCGGTCTAAAAATGGGGGTCATTTTGCAGAGGTCCAGAACAGTCCGGTCTAAAAATGGGGGTAATTTTGCAGGGGTCCACAACAGTCCGGTCTAAAAATGGGGGTCATTTTGCAGAGGTCCAGAACAGTCCGGTCTAAAAATGGGGGTAATTTTGCAGAGGTCCAGAACAGTCCGGTCTAAAAATGGGGGTCATTTTGCAGAGGTCCACACTGATAGTCAGGTCTAAAAATGGGGGTCATTTTGCAGAGGTCCAGAACAGTCAGGTCTAAAAATGGGGGTCATTTTGCAGAGGTCCACAGCAGTCCGGTCTAAAAATGGGGGTAATTTTGCAGAGGTCCAGAACAGTCAGGTCTAAAAATGGGGGTCATTTTGCGGAGGTCCAGAACAGTCCGGTCTAAAAATGGGGGTAATTTTGCAGAGGTCCAGAACAGCCCGGTCTAAAAATGGGGGTAATTTTGCAGAGGTAAAGAACAGTCCGGTCTAAAAATGGGGGTAATTTTGCAGAGGTCCAGAACAGTCCGGTCTAAAAATGGGGGTAATTTTGCAGAGGTCCAGAACAGTCCGGTCTAAAAATGGGGGTAATTTTGCAGAGGTCCAGAACAGTCCGGTCTAAAAATGGGGGTAATTTTGCAGAGGTCCACAACAGTCCGGTCTAAAAATGGGGGTCATTTTGCAGAGGTCCAGAACAGTCAGGTCTAAAAATGGGGGTCATTTTGCAGAGGTCCAGAACAGTCCGGTCTAAAAATGGGGGTAATTTTGCAGAGGTCCAGAACAGTCCGGTCTAAAAATGGGGGTAATTTTGCAGAGGTCCACAACAGTCCGGTCTAAAAATGGGGGTCATTTTGCAGAGGTCCACAACAGTCCGGTCTAAAAATGGGGGTCATTTTGCAGAGGTCCAGAACAGTCCGGTCTAAAAATGGGGGTCATTTTGCAGAGGTCCAGAACAGTCCGGTCTAAAAATGGGGGTAATTTTGCAGAGGTCCAGAACAGTCCGGTCTAAAAATGGGGGTAATTTTGCAGAGGTCCAGAACAGTCCGGTCTAAAAATGGGGGTCATTTTGCAGAGGTCCAGAACAGTCCGGTCTAAAAATGGGGGTCATTTTGCAGAGGTCCAGAACAGTCCGGTCTAAAAATGGGGGTCATTTTGCAGAGGTCCAGAACAGGGAATCTGAAAAAGTAAGGGAGTATAACTGTAAGTCTTGAAAACGAGGTTCCACTGCGATGAAAGGACAAGACCAGTGTCCCTACACTGCAGGTGGCCTGTCATGACAGGTATATTCTGTTCAAGTACATAGACAGACGTAACGGTATGTGACCTTTCTTAGGTGTCCTCTTCTCGGAGGGGCTTCACACTCTGGGTACTGTATGGATTGACTTAAAAAAACCCATAAAGAACCAGTGGATGGATTGATTCCTAAGTTGCTTCTGTCGCTTATTTATCATTTTGTGAACACACACACACAAACACGAGCATACGTTACCCCCCCCCCCCCCCCCTTTCCCCCAAACACATGGTTCGCTGTTGTATCTAAACCACCACAATAATTGCATGTACCTTCAACTGATATGGCTATGTGGGACCAACTGATATGGCTATGTGGGACCAACTGATATGGCTATGTGGGACCAACTGATATGGCTATGCGGGACCAACTGATATGGCTATGCGGGACCAACTGATATGGCTATGCGGGACCAACTGATATGGCTATACGGGACCAACTGATATGGCTATGCGGGACCAACTGATATGGCTATGCGGGACCAACTGATATGGCTATGCGGGACCAACTGATATGGCTATGCGGGACCAACTGATATGGCTATGCGGGACCAACTGATATGGCTATGCGGGACCAACTGAGATGGCTATACGGGACCAACTGATATGGCTATGCGGGACCAACTGATATGGCTATGCGGGACCAACTGATATGGCTATGCGGGACCAACTGATATGGCTATGCAGGACCAACTGATATGGCTATGCGGGACCAACTCCCTTACCCAAATGCAGTATACTTATTTTGTACTGCAGGAGGTACAATTTTGGTACGTTTGCAGCACATTTAAGGTACGTACTGAAAATGTACCAAATTGGAACCGTGCTGAAACTATGCTGAAAAGATACCAAAAATATACCTCCAAGTACTGAAAACGTACTTCCCTTTTCAAAGTATCAACATGTACTGAAAATATACTGAATATGTGCTGTTAACATGCACACCATGAAAGTTTTAGGGCAAATGCTAGCATTTGTAAATAAGAAAAACTGAGAAAAGTCAAAACAATTTGCAGTGGCAATCTTCAGCTTTTAATATCCGAAAAATAACAATGCATTCACATGAATCCATGTGTATATCTATATCTATATATGCACACACACAATGCAAATTTAAAACAAATAGTGTTCAACTTTACAGAAAAATATGTATTAACTTTTACACCTGCATGCAAGCATACCACAACCATACTGCAAATGTACCACAAATATACTGCAACTGTACTGATTAATTGCTGCTTTGGAGACATACCTCACAGATACTGAAAGCATACTAATAATATACTGCCATAGAAGTTAAAGAATATACCATAAGTATACTGATTATGTACTGCTGCAGAAGTATACTAAAAGTATACTAATAATACTTCTCTAGAGGTTTAAGAAAAATTGCCACAGAAAAAAGAATGTACTATAAGTATACTGATTATGTACTGCTGCAGAGGTATACCAAAAATGTACTAAAAGTATACCAATAATATACTTCCCCAGAGGTTTAAGAAAAATTGCCACAGAAAAAAGAATGTACCATTAGTATACTGATTATGTACTGCTGCAGAGGTATACCAAAAATGTACTAAAAGTATACCAATAATATACTTCCCCAGAGGTTTAAGAAAAATTGCCACAGAAAAAAGAATGTACCATTAGTATACTGATTATGTACTGCTGCAGAGGTATACCAAAAATGTACTAAAAGTATACCAATAATATACTTCCCCAGAGGTTTATAAAAATAGCCACAGAAAAAAGGGGGTGGGGGGGGAGGGAGAGGGGTGGGGGGAGGGAGGGAGAGGGGGGAAGGGGGTGGGGGAAGGGGGGTGGGGGGGGGGGGAGATAAAGGAAAAAAATATATGTCAGTACACAAAAAAATAACCCTCATCAAAGTTTCCATACCATAGAACATGGGTGGAGATCACATAAAGACACCACAGACAAAATATGACTAGAACTCTCATACCAATAATAGGAGAGAAACAATTTGATGTACATACAACAGAACGTGACTAGATAAACGCATGACTAGAAATCACAAACCAATTTTAGGAGAGAAACAATTTGATGTACATACAACAGAACGTGACTAGATAAAAATATACCACAGAGAAAAAAAGAAAACAGATCTAAAAGAAAATAAAGTCTGTCCATACATCCAAACAACCATAGGTCCTGGCACATGGCACAATAATATATTATATCAGGACGTAAAAGTTACTTCGAATTCTTAGCTTTACAAATGGCTGCTGACAGCTTGCTCCGCAGCACCGTCCTAATCCTCGCCGACGAGCTGCCCTCATTGCTTGCCACGGTGTAAGCTGAAATGATATATTCAGCAGGTTCAGACAAAATTATAATTCAAATTAAAGCCTGCAAGAAAAATATTAATATCCATCCAAACCTCTGTACTTGAAGTCTTTTCTTTAACTTTACCAGCAGAATACCACTTGTGCAATTAATTAATATGAATGCATCTCTGTCTGCTTCAGATCCGGGATGTTCCCCCGGACAAGATTTTTAACTTTTTAAAAGAGATCAAGATTTTTTTTATAAGATTGTAAGTACCAGAAGTGATAGTGATTAATTTTTAGAACCTTCTTTTACAGTGATAGATCTGAATTTTTTGTTTGTTTGTTTAACGCCCAGCCGATCACGAAGGGCCATATCAGGGCGGTGCTGCTTTGACATTTAACGTGCGCCACACACAAGACAGAAGTCGCAGTATGCGAATGCTTGCAACAAAATTCACAAATGGCTAAGCAAGTCACGTGGACAACATCCGAGTCATAACGGAGTGGTACCCAGGCATCAGTACTTGGCTAGTTACGCTATGTTCATTATTGATTGTCGAGGGATAAGTGAACATTTTGGATGCTTGTCATTTTGTTGTTGAGCATAGCAGCTTTTGGCTTGGCGTAGCAATGACTGCAAAATCGGAGCATGCTACGCCAAACATTGTAGCAGTTGGCAGGTATGCAGCTATCATACCTAACATACCTTGTGTAGCATAGCTGGCCATCAGCTCCCCCTCCAGCTCGCGCTGTCTTGCCTCCAGGCTAGTCAGTAGTGACCTTGGCCTGCAGGTCCTTGACCTGCTCCCTCAGTGCAGCTGCATTCGCCTTGCAGGCTTCAGTGCAGGCCAGGTTCTGTGGTTAGAACTGAAAAAAAGAATACCAATTAATGAATTATGCACATGTATAAATAAAAAATGTTACTAAAGCATTAACCAAAACTGTCGGCACTTAAAAAGTGAGCAGACACATCATAATTTTGTTGGGGAATAATTAAATAAATCCATAAACAAAAAGACTGCCAACGTTCCAAAATTCAGAATCAAAATCCAAGAACGGTAGTTTGTTGTAATTTAATATATATTTGTGAATGTATTGTTTTGTCAATAACAAACGTTCCAACAAACTTACCTTTCTTGTTTTTTGATAGGGAATAATTAGTTACCTGATCTCGGCGCTGTAGCCGCTACTGTTGCACGCGGTGTTGGTGCACCATCGAGGTCATATGAAGGCTAAAACAAAAAAATCCCATAGCAACACGTGAGAACATTCAACTTTCAAGGCTTTTGAAAAAAAGACACTAGCTGCTATTAGGATCTGCTCTAAATGTCACATGCACAGAAATGATCAGGCTTCAAGCAAAGAATGAAGCAATAAACTAACTGGCAACACTCGCTGCAAATTGAGGAACATTTGTCGTGGTGACTGGCGACGCTGACTCTAGCGACGCCAACTGCATAGCTAATATAAATAAAACAAATATAGATTTGCTTATTTGCTACTCTTCACTGCGCACATGTATCCAGGGGATACTTGAAAAAAACCCAGCATAGTACTCAGTAATAGTAGTTATTATTACTTTTGTCTAATAAAGTAATACTAATAGTAAATAACTTAATATACAATTCAACATTTGATTATTTTAGTTTAACTTTGAAGAGAAACAATTAGTTAAACTTGCTAATTTTCAAATACTAAATGTATGGAAGGAAATAATTGGTTGGCAATATTACAAATGACGAATGCAAGCACTCTTCGTGGGTGCAAGTGAGGCTCTATAAAGTATAAAGAATGTCCTGCATGGCCAATGACTCATTACTAAAGTGCTCAAATTCAAACTCAAAGCTAAGTTCTGTTCTATTTCTAGTGGCACTGGTAACAGTAACTTCAGTAAGTGAAAGTTTGAAAAGAGTAATGAATGTGTATTTCTTTGTCTTCGTGCCATACTACCACTACCAGTCCCATTATGTCACTCGACTCACTGGGTCAGCACAATAGCTACACTAAAAGTTAAAATACCACTGTATCAAAACAATCAACACAATTACTTACCAACGAGAGTGAAGAGGGTTTGTGAAGAGAGTGAGTCACACATTGCGATTCGGGTGGAGGCAAAGTGGATGTTTCATGTTTCGTTTCTGAGCCAGAGGTGTCACTGTCAGCCATGGTTAGAACTCCACTTGTCAAAGGACCGGCTGGCTTTTCGCATGGAAGTAGTTGTGCATCTCAACATTGCAACAATATTGTAGACTTTGATCCCACACTTAGATATCCAGTTCAAAAGCTTCGTTCATGATGCATTCCTGGGAAAATATCCACTCAAGACACGCACTGTTTCAGTCATGCCTCATGGCAGCTTCAAAAATGGCGGTGTACTTTTGTCTCCTTTCATTTGATTGGGCGATATTTTTAGAACTAGCCACCATGCAGACAAGAGTGAAAAGTAGGTTTTGGACCAGAAATGTTTTCAAATCACTAAGGTGTTGTTGTTTTTTTAAAGTTTTTTTTAATCACATTCTTTTGTCCAGTGGATGCAGCAACATATTTATGTTCTGCTTATTTTGAAGTTTAAACTGTGTTTTAGGTATAAAAAAAAAATATAAAAAAAATTGAACATTTTGAATAAGTTAATTTACTGTGCCGTCTTGTTAAAATAAATAATGCAGAATATTGTATACATGTGTGTTTTGGTTGGTGTATTTATTCCAGTTTGAATGGTACCTGGATGTTTGGGGAAGAAGAAGGCAAACGTCTATATCATTAAGAATGTAGATGCAAATTGTAATGTCTTGCTTCAAGTTAACTGAAACATATGGTCAAATATATATATATATATATATGCATTTGATTTACACTATCGATGACAGCTAGAGAAAATGGCTCGATGAAAGATTGAATGGCGTAGTGTTTGTCGTACATTTTCAGTACACAAAATGTTTCTAAGTCCAACTGGCACTCGCAGTATGAAAAGTAACAAAGTCGAAGCAGTACATTTGCAGTACAGGCAAAAAATGGCTAAGTTATTTTGGTATGTTTTCAGTATACATAATATTTTCTAAGTCCAAAAGAAGCACATTTTCAGTACACAAAATGTTTTCTAAGTCATATTGAAGTACTTTTTCAGCATACAAAATATTTTCAAAGTCCAACAAAAGCACATTTTCAGTACATCAAAAAGTGGTTAAGTCTAAACGAGGTATGTTTTCAGTACAATAGAGGTATGTTTTCAGTATACCACCTAACTTGGTTCAAAACTGCAGTACATTTTCAGTGTACCTAAAATGTACTGAATTTTCTTTGCAGCACATTTGAAGTACATTTGAAGTACATTTTTGGGCAGGAGGTACAAATTCAGTACATTTTCAGCTCATGTTTGGTATACCTAATTTGTGCTGATTTCTGTGGGGGCTGATATGGCTATGCGGGACCAACTGAGATGGCTATGCGGGACCAACTGATATGGCTATGCGGGACCAACTGATATGGCTATGCGGGACCAACTGAGATGGCTATGCGGGACCAACTGATATGGCTATGCGGGACCAACTGAGATGGCTATGCGGGACCAACTGATATGGCTATGCGGGACCAACTGATATGGCTATGCGGGACCCAAGCAAGTTTGTTTCCTTCCTCAGTCCACACAGCTGTCTCTGTGTTTGAAACTTTTTATTTAGGTCTATTGCTGTAAAATGGAGGTTCTAAAATCCTCATGTCTTTGCACATGTGCAACTTCAAATGTTGTTAAAAATCATGATCTCGGATTCTCCTTCTTTAAAAAGTTGCAAATATTGTCTGGGGGTACGTCCCGGCCCCGAAATACATAATTCTGTACACACACAAGCACACATGTTCATCTCTCCGCCTTCCCCCCAAAATACTCCTCTACATATACACACAAATCACCCCCTCTGAACACATACTCCTTTACACACGCATGAGCACATTATGTTTACCTCCCCCCCCCCCCCCTCCCCCAAACGCATATTCCTGTATAAATCACACAAGAACATACATTTCCTGTACGCACACATGAACACACTCTTTTTGTGCACACACATTTCAAACATCGTTTTTGTGTGCATTCACACATGAACATTATAGTCCTGCACAGGGCCGGACGAGAGGGGGGGGGGGGGGGGGGGGGGGGGGGGCTTTGGGGGCTTTAGCCCCTCCCCCCCCCCCCCAGCCAAAAAAAAAAAGTCGCGTAAGGCGAAATTACTACATTTAGTCAAGCTGTGGAACTCACAGAATGAAACTGAACGCACTGCATTTTTTCACAATGACCGTAGTCCGCCGCTTGTGCAAAACGGAGTGAAACTGACGAGCCTGTTCAGCGCGGTAGTGGTTTCGCTGTGCTGCATAGCACGCTTTTCTGTACCTCTCTTCGTTTGAACTTTCTGAGCGTGTTTTTAATCCAAACATATCATATCTATATGTTTTTGGAATCAGGAACCGACAAGGAATAAGATGAAATTGTTTTTAAATCGATTTCGGAAATTTGATTTTGATAATAATTTTTATATTTTTAATTTTCAGAGCTTGTTTTTAATCCGAATATAACATATTTATATGTTTTTGGAATCAGAAAATGATGAAGAATAAGATGAACGTAAATTTGGATCGTTTTATAAAAAAATTATTTTAATTACAATTTTCAGATTTTTAATGACCAAAGTCATTAATTAATTTTTAAGCCACCAAGCTGAAATGCAATACCGAAGTCCGGCCTTCGTCGAAGATTGCTTTACAAAAATTTCAATCAATTTGATTGAAAAATGAGGGTGTGACAGTGCCGCCTCAACTTTTACAAAAAGCCGGATATGACGTCATCAAAGACATTTATCGAAAAAAAGAAAAAAATGTCCGGGGATATCATACCCAGGAACTCTCATGTCGAATTTCATAAAGATCGGTCCAGTAGTTTACTCTCAATCGCTCTACACACACACACGCACACACATACACCATGACCCTCGTCTCGATTCCCCCCTCTATGTTAAAACATTTAGTCAAAACTTGACTAAATGTAAAAAAGAGAGAGAGAGAGAGAGAGAGAGAGAGAGAGAGAGAGAGAGAGAGAGAGAGAGAGAGCTTAATAATAATAAATTAATATTGCAAAAAGTCGCTACCGCCTCATCTGTCTCTATTTTTTTCCTCTCTTTTCCGGATAATTGTAGTAGTATTCGGTAAAAAGACGATTGTAGTAGTATTTCTGGTGGTGCTATTTCATTATTCAAATGACTTTTTTGTGCAAGAATAGGATAATTTTTCATGTATAAATGTTAAAATTTGGGCTTTGCCGCATGCCCCCATACTCCCACGGGGGCTTCGCCCCTCGACCCCACCAGGGGCCTTCTGCGGCCCCCGGACACCCGCTTCAACATTTTAGCCCCCCCCCCCCCCCCCTAAAAACGTACTGGTCCGGCCCTGCTGCATACACACACAGAGAATAGGAAAGCATGAATAGAAGCAAACAACCCAGTCAGCACAACAATATTGGTCCAATATTGTTCCAATATTGCCTTTTTTATTGGGCAATATTGGATGACATTATTGGACCAATATTGGAAGTGATCGTTGACTGAATATCCCACCAATATTGGATTCCAATGCAAAATCCAATAAAAATCCAATATTGGTCCAATATTGCCTTTTTTTATTGGGCAATATTGGGTGACATTATTGGACCAATATTGGAAGTGATCGTTGACTGAATATCCCACCAATATTGGATTCCAATGCAAAATCCAATAAAAATCCAATATTGGTCCAATATTGGAACTGATGATGTTTGCAATATCCCACCAATATTGGATTCCAATGCAAAATCCAATATCAGAACTGATGTTTGCAATATCAATTCAATGTTGGTATAGTGCTTTCCTGCACGCATGGTCATTATTTTGTTGTGCTATTTTTGTCCACATATAAGGGCAGTTTTTACTGATTTACTTCTCCGACATGTCAAATCGAAAAGCAAACTTCACAGAAAATCAAGAAATTTAGTGACCATACATGCAGGAAAGCACGATACCAACATTGAATTGATATTGCAAACATAACAGTTCTGGTATTGATCTGGATGCCAGCTATTCTGATTTACATTTTCTGCAACATAGGATTATAATTATGATGTAGCAAATAAACAAGACATTTAATTGAATCATCGCTCGCGATCTTTCGAATTTTTCTTCTCAACGACGAATAAGAGGACATGGTTGCCGAAAATAAAGTTCACAAATGCTAAACCTAACTATCTTGTAATGTATCTGTTTACAAATGATGTTATAAACCTGATAGTTTTACCTACTCGACATGTACTCTTCTCGAAAAGGATGATTAGGATGAAGATTGACAGAAATTAAACAGCCACAAACTTAGAAAACGTGCGTGGAAACGGAAATGAGTCACCGGCGGAAATGGTGAAGGGAGGTCATCTCCCCATCATCACTGACAATTTAAAAGTGATTACGTCCCTTACTGTTGGATACCAACAACATTCCAATATTGGGTGACAACACTTGGCTTATTATTGGATACCAACAGCATTCCAATATTGGATTACAACACTGGCCTTCTCGTGATTTGATTATGTCCCTTTATTGCATGTATTATTGGATAGCGACACCGATCCAATATTGTATTGTACCTATAGCTCCACCATGACGTGATTATTGTATTTATTATTGGATAGCAACACCATTCCAATATTGGATTCCAAGACTGGTTCGCGCAACTCGTTCAACCTTGGAAAACAATATAGAGTCGTACGAAATCCAATATCAATCTTGGATTACAATAATAATACAATATTGTATTACTATTGTAACAATATTGTGTGCTATGTGGGAACTCAACTCTTGCATGGTAATCGATCAAGGAACAAAAGCCCTTTAATGAATTATCACACATCATTCATACTCCCTTGCACACAAATAACACACTCCAAAATACTCAACAGATTTATTTTACAAACATTATGGATGGAATATTGTACCAGAGATCCCAAAACAAACTTAAAACTTGTCAATTGTATGCATTCACTAACAGTTTCTCGAGCCGACAACTCCTTGACTTCACTCATTTATAAATTTTATTCTCATAAAAGTAAACATCCAACAAAAGTGCACAATAACACAAACATATCACAGCTAGATATTTTGCAAACCATACAAACACACACACACACACTGGAACGCATTCATCAATCTCATCCTTAACCAAAAAAGAGTAAAAATCAAACAAGAAAACACTGTTTACTCATAAATCGTTAACAATTTTAAAAACAAGCTTGTTCAGGAATGTCAAAAACACAGTTCAATGAACCAACACATAATCCATCATGCACTTTCTTTTGCATACAATACACAGTCGGTTCTTCTCTTGTTATTTGCATCAAATAATGGGTACAAAAACACATCCAAACACCTAGAGAGCAAAGCTATCAACAACATATTCCAAACGACCACCAAGACGATTTATTTTTCATACAAAAACATTAGGTTCTTCTCTGTTTTTCTTTATTTAATTCAAACCATGGGTACAGAGACAAATCCCAACACCTTAAGAAAAAAAGCTAAAAAAATAAATGTCCACGTAAAAAAGAATGAAAGGAATAATAAAGTCATGAGATCTTGATATCCCTTCATGTTTTATCACAGTCACAAACACAACCAACCGCACAAACGTTAAAAAAATATTTCCACGCCAAGAACATGGAACAAAACTAACACAGAAACACTTCACACCCTGAAGATGTAGAGAGATGAAGAATGTTCAACCTGCTCATGGCAGGCGCACAGAACGGAAGAAAACAACAAACCCAGTAACAACCAATCAGATTCATGACGTGACAGTAATAATCCAATCAGATTCTGATGCTGCTCCTGGCTTTGTCCAGAATGTCTTTCTTGATCTTGGGGTAGTTGGGGTGAACTGACAGCACCTGAAACACACAAATCATCACAATTGTTCCAGTATTTTATTTCTTGAGGTTAGCAGACCTGGGAACCCCTGTTTTGCACTTAAAGTATTCTCAAACAAACTTGGTGTATTTTCAGAAAAATGAGCGTACTTCACACAGCATTTGAACATCCATGATTCAAACATGCTTCACACGCGTCCGCCACATCGTTAATTAAGTTTACCTATACATGTACATTTAAAACAAATCCTTTTGTCAATTTTTACTGACAAAAACTGTAATCATGTGTCAAAATACAGGATCGGCTTCAAGATGGGCTTGTGAATAAAAGTAGTCTAGGAATTTTTCTCGTCGTATTTTTTTCCCACTGACCGTACTGATCGTATTCTCAACAATCATGCGTACAGAATACGGCGAAATCGTATGGGTTCCCAGGTCTGGGTTAGATATCTAAATCAAAAAAATACCTGCACAGACACAGGCATGGTACACAAACACAAACGCACTCATGCATGCACTCTTATTGCATTGAGTTAAAACCAAACTACAGAGATACAGTGGAACCCCCCTTTTAAGACCCCCCAATGTATGACTCCCTCTCTCTTTAGGCTGTGTTTTCTCAGACTTTCTGTTCATAACCCCAGTAAATTTAGCCCCATTTTCAGACTCCCTCCTTTTTAAGACCTGCATGCTTTTCTCAGATTTTTTGGGTCTCAAAAGGGGGGTTCCACTGTAGTGAAAAGCACCGAGACACTGAAAGGGAGGTGGGGGTGGGAGGGGGGGGGGGGGGGGGTACTTCATGTGAGATGCCATCTGCAATGTGGGGACAGTGGATACTTCTTACAATTGCACAAGAATGTTCCCAAATCACAAGATTTGAGAGAAAAGTAGCCAAGCCACTCTCAACTTATTGGCTAAAAGATTGTCAACATTACCTGGCTGGTTGATAGCTCATTTGGGCCACCTAAAAAAGTAAATATACGCCACATATAGAAACACTCTTTAACGTTTTCTCTTCACTCCAACTCGTCTAAGACTGAGTCAAAACAGTAGGATGCTCTTCATGCTTTTAAACAGAATGTGTAAACTTACATGATGACAAATATCAATTGCATCCACATGTCTCTTTGCCTTCATGTAGTTGAAAGCAAGCTTGTAGCCTGTGGACAAAAAGAGAAAACAGAGAGATTAATTAAAACACCTTATGTCAGATCCATTTATAACAATTGAAAAGCAAACAATACGACATAATGTCATACAATCAGTCCAGTGGCTCAGGAAGGAAGCAGTGTGTGTGTGTGTATCTGTGAGAGAGACAGAAATGTACCAATGTGTGTGTGCACACATGTGGTTCCAGAGAGTACTCTCCTAATAAAACTGAAACAAACACCTTAAATACATCATCCACAAGTAAAATTTCCGTCTTAACCAATTTTCTTTTCTGCATCTCTAAGCCCACATCCTCCCGTTTGTTTTTTTGAATATTATAACAATGAAAACTAAACTAGTCCAAGGAAGAAAAGAAGCCCGTGGTATGGCACTGACCAATGACAGGGTTGTTCTTGTTGCCGTATCTCCAGGCGTTCTCGTAGTTGATGGCGGCGTCCTTGTACGACTGTTCCTTCTCCATGATAAAGCCGTTGTATTCATACGCCTTGCAGCACGACTGGAAGAACAAAACAACTAGTTTAGCAATGTATTATATTGAGTTCTGACTTTCAAAACTAGTAGTGAGCAAATATGTTGTATCCTAGAAGAATCTTAAACTCAGAAAACTTTCAGAAAATATTGTCTCCATGAACGAACTCCGAAAATAACTCTTTTGTGATTGTAGGAGTTTTCACAGAGTGAATACTCTTGTTTTTATCGAGGCAAGCTTTCCACTCATGCTCTGCGACCACATGTTACATACTCACCCCTCGCTAGTGACAAGATACAAGATACAAGATACAAGATGTTTTATTGTCCTCATCAATACAAGGAAATTTGGCATGTGTGTGGTAAGACATGATACACTGATACATAGACATTTACAAAACACAACTGAAGTTCAATATCAGCACACCCTTACGCAACATACCCACTACTTCAGACACACAGGCTACATGTGCCCCTCGGACGTACGCAACCCACAATTCACCCAGCCATACAGCTCCACATGCACTTACTCATTCACGCAGCACTCTAGCACCCGGCCATGTACAACTCACACACTGGAACCCTCATACGGCTACATATTGCATTATAACACCCGCACAAACATTACAACCTGTCACATGGCAAAGTTTGCCTGAATAAAAACAAGATTATTCACTCTTTCACAACCTATACAAACCTAAGAGAGTTATTTCTGAACATCGTCTATTGAGTAACTTTGTTTGAAAAAAACACACACAAAAACAGACAAACAAAACCAACTATGGTGCAAAAAGTTAAAATTTGTCGTGTTTTGTTAGAAGCTGAAGTGGCAAACATTGAACACCAGCAATGACTTGCAACAGCCTCTAGCATTACAGTGTCAATTACACACATACACAAATGTAATGAAAGACGTACCCTGTTGTACTGCAGGCATCGTTTGAGGAGCTCGGTGGCCATGTCGTATTTACCAGACTGGATGTAGATGTCGGCCAACAGCAGCCAGCTTTTCTCTAGGTCTTCCGCATCCTGAAAAACATCAATAAATCTTAAGCACCCTTGAATAACAATAATATCAAAGATACAGTGCATGAGTCACAGCATGGAGAGCAAAGATTTTTCTTTTTGTAGTAGATTACATTATAAACAGCCAAAAGCTTCACACAACTATCTCACTTATGCTTTCACATGTACCTGTAGTGTTGCCAGCCAAACCAAACTTCATGGGCTTTGTAAGTTCGCATCTCCTGTCAAATAGTCAATAACATTTCCCCTGATCACGTTCTAGGGCTGAAGGCCGGCTGTGTGCAGTATGCCAGAATGGACCCACATGCCATCTTTTACAATTTTCTTACGTAATCAAACAAAATGTCTTGATGTAAAGTACCCAAAACAGAAAGAATTCTCCCTCTTGCCAAGACTAATGGACTTTCATGTAGGCTTTTGACGTCATTATTTCTTCATGCTTGTGAACAGACCACAGGCAACAAAGTGGTTGAGCCCTCACCTGTATGGTCCAGCTGGCCTTGGTGACACGCTTCAGTTGGTTCCTGGCCCGGGGCGTCTGCTTCAGCACCATGTAGGCCGCTGCCATACC
>NC_090258.1:31830533-31910533 GCF_037325665.1 Littorina saxatilis
CTTGCAGTAGCTGTAGCCAGCCTCCACGAGGGCTCTGGGGGATGCAGACTCTGCCCACACTCACACATCTCGCTACGCTAACTGTTTCCCTACTCACCATTCATAACCTTGCAGTAGCTGTAGCCAGCCTCCACACTCTGCCCACACTCACACATCTCGCTACGCTAACTGTTTCACAACTCACCATTCATACAGTCCCTTGCAGTAGCTGTAGCCAGCCTCCACCAGAGCTCTGGGGGACGCGGACTCGGCCATCTCCAGGAACTTGGGCACCTCGTCCAGCTTGCCCGCCCTGCGCATCAGGTCCACCAGACGTGCCAGCGCTTCGTAGTTGTCTGAACATACAGAGAACAATGACAATGAGGCTAGGCGATGATTAGCTTGTTCAGTTTTCATGAATTAAAAACAAACTCCATGAAGCCAGCCAGGTTTATAGGAAGATAATGTGTGTTCAAGCACACGTGTGCGTTTGTTTTATTTGTGCATCCGTGTATATATCGACATAACCGGGATTTTTGCCGTAACACATTTTAGACAGCTTTTCAGCCAAAGGCCAAAACTGATTATTTTTTTATTATGTGTGTGCGTGTGTGAATATGCCTGTCTGTGTGTGTGGCATCTTACTTGTCTTTACTGGCCACACATCATTTTCTTCTTTGAGCCATGTGACGTCAGAGCCCGACTAAAACTCATATTTAGGCGGCTAGCCGAGACTACAAAAGAGTGCATGTTTGTGTGCGTTCAATCGTAACCCAAAAAAGTAAAAGTAAATCTGACAGTTTACACAGAACTGGACAACCATTATTCACCTCAACTGCTGGCGTGGTCCCGGAAGGAACACTCTCTGTCTCGATCAGTGTAAAATGTCCTAGTTTGGTCAATAATACAAATAACATATATTGTGCTTCATTCATGAGCAACATGATGTTGAGATTACTTCTAACAAGCATACTGCGAACAACTCACCAGCTTTCATCTGTAGCAACTGCTGAAAGTGGTACATGGCCGTGTCGTACTCATTCTTGCGGAACAACAGATCTGCCAACATCTGCACAAAGTCAACACAGTTTTGGCTATAAAAATTCAATATTACATGTACCTTCTTTTTCTCCATTCTGCTTCTCTTGTCAACGCCTGGAAAAAAATACCAAGAAGCAGTGGAAAATAAATGAAAATAATCTCTTTGTAACACACAAACATTCTGTCTCTCTCTGTTTTTCTCTCTCTGCGCACGCACACGCATTCAGACACACACACACACACACACAGACACACAGACACACACACACTCAGACACACACACAAACAAACAAACACACACACACACACACACACAGACACCCACAGACACACACACACACTCACACACACACACACACACAGAGACACACAAAAACAGACACAGACAGACACAGACACACACACACACACACACCAACAACTCACAATGGTGGCAGCATCATTGTCTTTCTCCCCTTTGAGCAGTGTCATCAGCTGATGCTGACAGGAGTCCAGGTCCTCTGTCGACAGGTACAGCCCTGCCAGCGCTAGCATCACCTGGTGAGGAGAAGACGATGCAAAACATGAAACAACTCACAAAACATTAACTGCATGGGTGGATGAATCAACAACCCCAACTCCCAATTATACTGGCACTCAGTCTCATGCTGAACAAGCTGCTGGTCTCATTTGCTTATAGGATCAACACACGCACAAAAGATCAAAGACAAATTAAGAAAAACTTCCAAAGTTTGTCCATTACATTTTTTCTGTACTGTAAATGTGACATTGATGTCACAACAATGACAGTGACTTACTCAACACATCAGAGAAAGGTTAAAACATGGTTTACAATATTCCTCACCCTACTTTCAAGCCCAACTAAGAACTATCAACGTTTTCCGCTGTTGCTTACCTAATAACTGTACACTCTAACACAAAAAGAATCGTTCTGTACCTTGGAGTCATTATCGTTGTAGACCAGGGCATCCTTGTAGTACCTGATGGCTTTCTCAAAGTCTCTCTGATTGGCCGACTGCTCCGCCAGCTGACAGCAGATACTGAGGATCACACAAACAAGAATGGTGAGTTCACGGACCCAAAACATTTTTTATCAAAAATGCAAGATTATGTATTCACTTGAATGTTAATAAACAGAACTGACACTCAGTTTATGTTGATTGTTTACGGTGGTTTTTTCTTTCTTTTTGCAAAATTTTTCTTTCTTTTTCTTTTTCTATTGTTTTGTTGGTCTAAAATGTTTATACATAATCATGTGACACAAGAGTGTCTCAGTAAGTTTGTGAGTAACATACAATTTGACACCGAAATGAACACACTGATGAGAGTTCAGGAAATAAAGCAGAGATACGCCAGTCACCTGGATCGTCAGCAGCCTACCAGTGTAACGATGTGCGATTGGCCCCTCTGTCACCTTACCCCCTTGATATTTACTCGAGACTGAAATGTTGTTTCCTGGTCAAATTAAAGAAGTGCACTTATTGAAGGACGAAAAGCATGTCAGTTTCTTGCATGTGAAGAAAATTGGTGATGAAATTGAATAGATTTCACCCCAAAATTCGATTTCTTCGAAAACGTGTACCGAGTGGTGAGTCCCTTGAATGAGAAGGGAAACATTTTAGAATGAATCAAATTTATACGTTTAAATTTAAAAAATTGGTTTGACAAATCTGACCCCGTGAATGTTAGGTACCCAAGGTCGCTCATCAGTATTATCGAAGGGTGTTTTTTTGTTCAGTCAGTGTGGAGTTTATACAAGATCAACCAGGCCGAGGGCAAAAGGTGACAGAGGGGCCAATCTCACATCGCTACACCAGCTCTAAATGCAAGCAGTCCATCACTAGGGTACTATGGGTAACGCCACTGATTGTACCTGTTGAGTGTTGATACTAACCATCGTCAGTTCTGGATAAGCTGACTATGCTCTTTTCATTTTGTTGTTTGAGTGATATACCATTTCCAGCAATACATGGCACCCTCCTTCTGATCAACAAATGTGATTCAAGGGTAACAACCTCTTCTTATCTCTTTACTTACCTCCCTTAGACTTTAAAATATAACCAGGAGCTCAAAAACTTCTTAAACTGTGACTTACTTTGCTGCAAGTTGTTTCTGTGTTGTCAGAACATCAGGCTGTTCCATCTGCACTCTCTTTAGAACTCTGAAAACAGGAATCAAAATGCAGTAATAACATCACTCTCATAACTCTGATATAACTTCACACCCGGTGGCTGCCAAATTGCTGGTCACAAATTAAGTCTTGTCTGGTGCTGGATTGTTCCTGTGCTAACTTCAATCTAATTGAACCTATTCCTTCTTGTGCTTTTTTTGTTTTGTTTGATATAGCCTTTTTTAGTTGTCTGTATGTGTGTTCTGTTATTTGTAATACAAGATTGACAACTCTGCATAGCATTGTCAATGAAAGCAAATTAAAGGCTACTGCTTGTGTGCTTGAGAGAAGCATGAAGCAGATGGTAGAACCTGCCCCGGGCCACCACCTCTCAAGGAGGACCACCTGCCCATTAACACTATTGTGACTAGCACTGCCACGGCGTTAACGTCCTGCCTGCCCAAGCTTGCCACCAAGAAACTTCCCAAAAATCAGTAACTGTAAAGAAATCTGTCTAGCAAGCTTGAATTAAGTCCAATCACCACCAAATTTTGTGTACTAATTCAAAAATGGATGCCCAGTTCAGTCGTGCTATTTATAAGTTTGTCACGCGATTTGTTTTAGCAAAGTTCGAAGTTATTTTAGCATATAGGTTTTTTATGGTCTTAACAGTTAAATATGTATTACGTTATCATTAAGATTCATGCTTTGTTAGCACTAAGCAGTTGTTTTAATCAGTCTGGTTTTCTCTTGTTTTCATCTTATGAACATTCTAAATGTTAGACTAACTTATTGTCTTGTACAGAATAATAACTGTGTGAATGGTGCAATACTGAATGAAAGAGTGTGACATGAAGTTCTTGTACATCATTGCAAAGAGTGTGAATGACGTTTTAGTTTAGATGTCAAGCGCTTATAGAGCAGGCCTTTTTAACGAAAGTTTTTGATTTAGCGCTATATAAATGTTCTTATTATTATTATTATTATTAAAGGGGGGTGAAAGGGGGGTGAAAGGGGGATAATTTGTGTTTTTTAACGTTTTTTTGTGTGTGTTTTATTTTCCACTGCTTTTTTTAAAAGTTATTTTTTAACAGAAAGTATTATAAATAATGTTATAACCAAACAAGGTGTAAAACCTATGAATTAGCTGAAATATTGTTAACATTGTACACAGAAATAAGGAGACAGTACAAAGAAAAAAACAAGCAAATCACGCATTCACTCACAGCATCCTGACTCAAATGAAACAAAACTGTAACACTCACCAAATGATGTCTAGGTAATCCATATTGAATATAAGTCACATTTTCACAACAAAGTACCAACTATACACCTATGAACATTTCCAAAAGGATTAGAAGGCTCCAGCCATCCATTGTTATCAGTGCTGCCACGCCCCCATAGCTCCTGCACGATTCCGAGATACATGTTCGTCTAGCAGTATCACCCCCTACCACGTGTAGTTTGCCGACTCGTACTAGCAACAACGGGACTGTTTCTTCCTCAATATCACTGCTATTATCGCTTTCTTGAGGCTAAAACGACACGATGTATCATGATCTACAGGATCCTCAAGATCCAACATCCGGAGAATCTCCTCCCGTGACAAGGCTCGCCTTCGATTCATTTTTTTTGTTCGAAAACACCACGCAAATCTGCACTAATTTGATCAAGCCGGAAGAGAAAACCACGTGTATCAAGGGAAACAACTCAATTTATTGCAATCTTCAAAAACCGGGAAGCAATCACGAGTCTTGTACCTTGTATGACTGATACTGAAAAATGCGCGTCCCGTCCATGGGCGTGTCAGCGCGGTTACTGATTTATCAGTGTCCCGTCGCGAAAGTGTTAAGACCACACCAATGGACCCTTGAGTTCTCTTTTACATAGCGACTACCTGTCTATTTAACGATCACATTTCATCATTGGCTGGATCGTATAGACAGGTTTGACTGTACAACAAAAAGAATTTTGAATGCCACATACTTTTTTTCTTGCCCTATCACACGCACGCACGCCACACGCACACGCACACACACACACACACACACACCACACACACACACACACACACACACCTGGCCTGCATGTCCCTGGCCTTGGTGAAGGTGTCCTGAGCGTCCTGGATGCGCTCCACTCTCTGGTAGACCCGGGCCAGCAGCATCAGGTACTTCACCTGCTCCACCAGCGTCTCCAGGTCTCAAAAGGCAAACATTTACCATTGACTGTAACTGCTAATTCTGAGAAATAAAATGTAACCGGAAATTTCCGTATTTTTCCAGTTAAAATCTGAAAATAGCTTAAACGAAAACAGCTACCAGTTGTATATGTACAGGTTGTTACAAAATTACCGCCTTTTTTTAACATGGTTTGCCTGGTTGAATTTTGAACTGGGATTCATCTTGTAAACTTCTTCTTCTTCAGCGTTCCAGAAATTCTGGTGACGTGTGAGCTCGTTTGCCCATTTGGGTTCCCCACACTATACTCTGAGAGCATAGTCAGCTTCACTCCGCTTTCGTTGGGTAGGCATGCTGGGTATTTTCGTGTTTCCATAACCCACCGAACTCCGACATGGATTACAGGATCTTTTCCGTGTGCAATTGGTCTTGTGCTTGCGTGTACACACGAAGGGGGTTAAGTCACTAGCAGGTCTGCACATAAGTTGACCTGGGAGATCGGAAAAATTCCCACTCTTAACCCACCAGGTGGCAGCGACCGGGATTTGAACTCACGACCTACCGATTAGGAGGCCGACGTCTTACCACTGCGCCACTTCGCCCGTCATATGTTGTAAACAAATACGGGTTTAAAAAACTGGTAAGATCGCTCTGATCCATATGAAGAACTGTCTGAAGCATTGTCAACAACAGTGTGACTATTTTCCTATCTTCAACCATTGGTCATGACAGCATTCCTCATCATTCATTGGAACAGTGAGTCGCCTAAATCATCAACCAGTCAATGGGTCTTACGTATCACCGAGTCAATAGGCAATTGAATAATCATCAAATAGCAGCAGCTACGTTTCATTTACAATCTACAGTTTCCACTACATCATTTCACAATTTTGCATGACTGTTCTTCAGAAGGAGGTTAACAAACTGTCCTGCCCCATTACCTTGTCCTTCATTCTCCAGGGCCTGTTTGAGCACCTTCTCTGCCTTGTCGTACTGTCGCAGCCTGAGCAGTAACTCGGCCAGGTCATGTCTGAAACAAACATATGCTGCATTAAATATCACCAGTAAGAGAGGAACAGTGTGCCATCATAGCAAACTGATTGTGAGGACATCTCCAAACATCTGTCATGGTGTATGCACGCAAGCTCACACTTTCACACACACATACAGAGAGAGACATTCACACACACACATGCATGTACATAATTACGCTCACACACACGCACACATGTACAAATGCATGCACATACACACACACACACACACACACACATGCATGCCTAATCAAATAATTACAATTAATTCATCTAAATAACACTGTGATCAGCAGCAGTAAGCTATTTAACAGTTATCTTAACAGTGTCCCAAGCCTTTGCTGATGGGATAAAGGGAGGTAAGGTGGAGAGGGAAGAATCGATTTGTTTGAAATGCCAATGCAAGTCTGTTTAGTTTGACAGATATAATACAAAAACTCCTTACCTAAGAGATGCTTGACCACCTGCCTTCAAGGATGCTTCGTAATAGTTGATTGCCTGTGAAAATAGAGCAAGTGAATATACATGTACAATCTTAAACAAACACAAAATGCTGCGATAAATTCATATGCTCATAAATAAGAAACGCCTAACACACAGGAATTACTTCCTTTTACTTTGGGGCAAACACAAAAATGATTTCAACCACAGCAGAATGACAGGCTTTCAAACAAAAGTTATTAAGAAATAAATTAGCAGAACTGGGAAAGTGTTATTTTGTGTCAGCTAGAACACACTCTGCTGGGCAAACAACAAAATGCTTTTCTTGTGAACCTCTGTAAAAAGAGCTAAAGCTTCCCTTTGGGCTGAACTATTACAACAAGCAAGCTAGGAATTACAGTTTTTGGAACAATTTGGTATACAGCTGTACATTCACTGTGACCTAACCATTCCCATACATGGATTCACAAAAAGAGACTTTCACAATAAATATTAGTCTAAACACAACAGTGCATTAAAGTCATGTATGTATTATCCACCTTTGCATAGTTGTGAGTCTTGACTAGGGCTTGACCGATCTTGGTGGCCAGTGCTGCGTCCTTGGGATTCCTCTTCAGGGCTGACTCGTACACCTCTATCGCCTTCTCTGGCTGTCCACAGAAACATTAGTTTTTCTTTTTATCACTAGATAAAAATAATGGTACACACAAACACACGCTTACAGAAACACACACACAGACACATACAGACATAAACATGGATACACAGACAGACAGACACATACAGACATAAACACAGACACACACCTCCTGAATACTCATGTAGGCATCTCCAAGCAACAGACAGGTGTGAGGACTGGGGTGCTTGTCAACCAGTTCCCTGCAAACAAACATTCCCGTTGATAATAACACAAAAACTTGCGAAAGCAACCTTCATAACTTTGAGGATACACACGCTTCCCCATGTACAGAACTGCAGAACAAAGAGTCCTCCATTTAACAGTGTCTTTTTACAGAATTAGCCCTCTATTACCCGTCAAATTGCAATGAAAATAATATGTAAAGTAATCCTGCAAGTAAGATGCTGCCACTGGTTGCTAAAAATGTGTAGTTCAGTACATTTATTAATTTTGTATAGAATATTTAAAAAAAAATAAAGTGTAATTCCATACAAGAACTCACCCTAATATTGTTCATTCTAAACTTACTTTGTGTCAGTCACTTTTAATGCGATAAACACAATGGCCCCCATCCTGACCGTTAAAACATTTAGCAGGTCAACGAAAACCAGTCCTGATTGGTCAAATAAGTCACACGGTGCAGTGCACTAACATGGTAATAAATCTGCATATCATTACATCCCTTACCTGTAGCAGCTGGCATAGAGACGCTTGTCTTTGCGATGGTGGAGATAGATGTCGGCCATTTTCTCTCTGGCTTCCACAAAGTACGGCTGATCTGGTTGGATGTTTCTGAGCATGCTGAGAGCCATCTCGATGTCGCCGCGAGCCAATGAGAGGTCAGAGTTGGCGATGGCAATGCGAACTTCCTCGGGCGTGTTTTGAAACTCGTTGATTGCGTCCTGCATCACTTTGGCAGCTTCATGCTACAGGAAGGACAGTCATGCATGAGCATTAACAGTACTTGCTGTGATGGATATGTATGTTTTGATTGTGGTATTTATGGCCAATGGCCTTGAACAATGAACATCTGCTCGCCAAAAGCATTTGCCACTAAAACAAATAGAATGCAGGTTCATCCTTACTTGATTCATGACTATTTGTACAATATTAAGCCTGATAGAATCATTTCTGGGGCTACCAATATAATGGAATGACTTATTCTTTGTTGGTCTACACATGTACTTCCCTGCCGCACCTGATTTCGTGGCAATCTGGTTTGTTTTGTTTGTTTGTTTGCTTAACGCCCAGCCGACCACGAAGGGCCGTATCAGGGCGGTGCTGCATTGACATATAACGTGCGCCACACACAAGACAGAAGTCGCAGCACAGGCTTCATGTCTCACCCAGTCACATTATTCTGACACCGGACCAACAAGTCCTAGCACTAACCCCATAATGCCAGACGCCAGGCGGAGCAGCCACTAGATAGCCAATTTTAAAGTCTTAGGTATGACCCGGCCGGGGTTCGAACCCACGACCTCCCGATCACGGGGCGGACGCCTTACCACAAGGCCACCGTGCCGGTGGCAATCTGGTGAAATTATAGCTTCAAGTCATATACACACATGAGTACTGACAACATTAATAAATCATACATGAAAAAAAAGTCATTGCAAGAGAGTAATCAATAACAAAAAGTTGTACCTGTTCTCCAAGCAGACGGTGAGCCTCGGCCAGCTCCAGGAAGACAGACACACGGTCGTTGACAGAGATCTCCTGCACTTTGCCCGCCTTCTTGGCTGCACACACCAAACGCACAGTATTGAACGTTAAAATAGCTTCTTCTTCTTCTTCTTCTTCGTTCGTGGGCTGAAACTCCCACGTACACTACGTGTTTTTTGCACGAGTGGAATTTTACGTGTATGACCGTTTTTACCCCGCCATTTAGGCAGCCATACGCCGCTTTCGGGGAAGTTAAAATAGCTAATAATGGAACCTTTGGAATAAAAAATAAAAAAACTTTAAAGTATCTTTCTAAGATTCTACTTGCCTACTTATCTTCATAAAAGCCACAGAGGTAGTGCTTCAACTTTGTAAGGAGAATCAGAATAGCCATGAGGTAGTGCTTCCACTTTGTAAGGAGAATCAGAATAGCCATGAGGTAGTGCTTCCACTTTGTAAGGAGAATCAGAATAGCCATGAGGTATGTTTGTTTGTTTGCTTAACGCCCAGCCGACCACGAAAATAGCCATGAGGTAGTGCTTCCACTTTGTGAGGAGAATCAGAATAGCCATGAGGTAGTGCTTCCACTTTGAAAGGAGAATCAGAATAGCCTAAGGTAGTGCTTCCACTTTGTAAGGAGAATCAGAATAGCCATGAGGTAGTGCTTCCACTTTGTGAGGAGAATCAGAATAGCCATGAGGTAGTGCTTCCACTTTGTAATGAGAATCAGAATAGCCATGAGGTAGTGTTTCCACTTTGTGAGGAGAATCAAAATAGCCATGAGGTAGTGCTTCCACTTTGTAATGAGAATCAGAATAGCCATGATGTAGTGCTTCCACTTTGTAAGGAGAATCAGAATAGCCATGAGGTAGTGCTTCCACTTTGTAATGAGAATCAGAATAGCCATGAGGTAGTGTTTCCACTTTGTGAGGAGAATCAGAATAGCCATGAGGTAGTGCTTCCACTTTGTAAGGAGAATCAGAATAGCCATGATGTAGTGCTTCCACTTTGTAAGGAGAATCAGAATAGCCATGAGGTAGTGCTTCCACTTTGTGAGGAGAATCAGAATAGCCATGAGGTAGTGCTTCCACTTTGTAAGGAGAATCAGAATAGCCATGAGGTAGTGCTTCCACTTTGTAAGGAGAATCAGAATAGCCATGAGGTAGTGCTTCCACTTTGTGAGGAGAATCAGAATAGCCATGAGGTAGTGCTTCCACTTTGTAAGGAGAATCAGAATAGCCATGATGTAGTGCTTCCACTTTGTAAGGAGAATCAGAATAGCCATGAGGTAGTGCTTCCACTTTGTAAGGAGAATCAGAATAGCCATGAGGTAGTGCTTCCACTTTGTAAGGAGAATCAGAATAGCCATGAGGTAGTGCTTCCACTTTGTAATGAGAATCAGAATAGCCATGAGGTAGTGCTTCCACTTTGTAAGGAGAATCAGAATAGCCATGAGGTAGTACTTCCACTTTGTGAGGAGAATCAGAACAGGCATGAGGTAGTGCTTCCACTTTGTAAGGAGAATCAGAATAGCCATGAGGTAGTGCTTCCACTTTGTAAGGAGAATCAGAATAGCCATGAGGTGGGTACCCACCCAACCCCAACCTTAAGGTCTTTTAAGACCTCAGATTTTCAAATTTCAGATCATAACGTCTGTAAATTTACTTCCACTTTGAGACTCCATCCCTTGCAAGAACCAATCTCCTCAGGTGTGGCACAGTCATTAAAGGGGTGAGTGGGAGGGGGGGGGGGGTATCCTGTCAGGTAAAGGATCACAGTCAACTCTGGACGCATTCTAAAACAGTCTACCCTAGTGAAAACAAGCTTTCAGCTTTCAAAAATCAACAGATGAGCAGGGATGTCGTTAGGTGGCGGACATAGGACATAGACCGATTAAAAGGCTCAAATGTCCGATTCACATAGCCGCATGGCGGTCAGATGTCCTATTGTTTTCAACTGAGCGCGGTCCATGTCCGATAAGAACTCCATTCCTTCGGACAGCGCGTTATTTGACAATTTTCCTTTCATGATAAAATCTTCAAAAAGCGACTGAGCGCTCTCGCGTACAGGTGCACTGAAGTTGTGCAGTGCAGATCTTGCGTTTTACGAACCGTTTGGGGTATGAGCCGTTTGCGAACATGCACCCGTCTACAGCACACTAAAGTTATGAGTACGGGAGACAACTCTAACTGACCAAGGCTCGTGTCTGCTTTAACTTGCTTTAGGTTAGAGATGAAGCGCACGGCACTGAAATATGCCACCGAAAAAAACTAAAGCCTGCCTAAGAAAGAAAAAACTGAACACGTTTGGCTTTTCAACGGCATCAGGTGCTAAATTAGGGCCAAGAACATGGGAAAACACGGCTAGCATCATTCTGGAAAATGACAGTGGGGCCAATGGCAGTTTCGCCGCTAAAACCTCCACAATCACGGAAAGTAAAGTTTCGTCACTTGTAGATGGTGCCAGTACAGCAGGAAATTCACACAAACGGTCTTTTAAGGCAAAGGGAGCCACTAAAATCTAAATTTGTATTTACTTCTACCATAGGCTAATGTTATATGCTTATGAAGTGGTAAGGCATATACGATTTCAAAACGGATAACGTTTTCAGTACCGTCACTGTCCGTTACCATGGAAACGGCAATCTCCAACTGCCAAAATGGGTTGCTAGGAACACGTTTTTTAGCTTCCCCTTAAATCATAGGAATGTGATTTTTTGTATGTAGGATGTAGGAGTCCATAGTTGTGGAATGACAACAGGGATTTTTTCTAGGATGAATAGTTCTGATAAAATATTTTTTTTAGATGAATTACCATGTTTTTCAGCACAATTTTAGTAAATATGACCCGCCTGAACAGTTATTTATTAATTTAAAGAAAATTCCTGTTGTCATTCCACAGGTTGTCCTCTGATAAGCATGTCCCTTAAGTTTCATTGCATTCTGAACAGCTGGATTGAAGAAAAACAGTTTCCTAGAAAGCAGGTCATGCAAAAACGCTGAACAGAGAAACAAGGCCGAGAACATTTCAAAGCTCTTTCATTCACCCCAAATCAATGTTAACATAGTTCAGGTATTTTTCACAGACACCTGGTAACTACAGGCTTACCTAAAACTGCCCAGCAGCATATGCTGCACCCCCTTGTAGTCTGATGAGCTCATCCTGTCTTTTGAGTTTAGCTGCACGCACAGTGTCGCGTCTCTTGTTTAGCTGATCTTTCTTGAACCTGAGGCTGCCAAGAACCCTTTTACACTCCTAGCCTTGTTTAGTCTTTTCATGTTACAGCCTGTTGTAAAGCCGTAGAACTGTGCAGTGTTGAGAGCAGCCGCTGGTTCAAAATTGAATTCCCTAGCCCCTGTGACGACTGCAAACCGTACGCGATTTTTGCATGCAAATTTGTCCTTGGGGCAGCGAACCCAAATGCTGCTGTGGAGACACTCATTAGAGTTTTGGGTTTTTCCTGACACACATCTCTGAAGCAGTTGATCTTTCGTCAGTCTCTGGTAAACTGGTTCTAGAGGAGGATTCAGCTTCTTGAAGTTGAGAGGTGTATGGACGAGTTTTGCGTGTGGTCCTGGGGGCTGGTAGAAGGACCATGACGCGGCACCATGGGGGCACAAGTCATGCTGTGGCTTGTCATCTGTTGAGAAGCCGTGACGCAGAGATGCCATCACTGCCCGTTTCATGTCTGCAACTGTCTTACCCCCCCCCCCCCCCTAATTGCCCGATTATAATATATCGTCAACTTCCTGATTGTATTCAGAGTCAGCTGATCATACCCTCGCCCTCCCAAAGTGATTCCTTTTTTGCGGCAGTCTGTCACAAGGTTGCGAAGCGCTGTTACAAAACGCTTGGAAACGTGATTGATGCACTCTTCTTTTTCGATGGTTACTTGATCTCCATAAGGCTTTATTTTGGAAAGTTCCTGGAAGGTTTTTGTGTCACCGTCTGACAGGATAACTGTGTATCGCAGATTGTGCTGCGACACTGACCTGCCCCACAGAACCCGAGCCGCCTCGACTTCCATGATGCCACTGGAACCTAAAAATAAAACCACCGTTTCAGTCAAAGTCAGCCACTGAATAGCAAACACACAAACACACACAAACACACACACACACAAAAGGCAATCAGCCACATATCTACCAACATAGACGCTATTATTGCTTTTGTTCAGTACATGTATTACTATGCATGGATTAGTACCCAAACACACACACACACATGCATGCACACACACACACACACACAAACACACACACACACACACACACACACACACACACATGCATGCACACACACACACACACACAAACACACACACAAGGCAATCAGCCACAGATCTACCAACAAAGACGCTATCATTGTTTTTGTTCAGTACATGTATTACTATCCATGGATTAGTACCCAAACACACACAAATTTGTGTATTTATACACAAACACGTACAGACACACACACACACACACAAACACACACGTAGGCCTACACTTCACATAGACAGCGCACACAAAACACTGACACACATTTTCACAAACACTTACAGATCTATGTAAAATTCAAACACAACACACTATCATCCCATTTCAACAAACGTCTTCACAAACGCACCATACACACATACTGTTTAGATCTACGCACTCACCTGCAAAATTCTTGTCACAGATGTCCAGTTGTTTTACCAGCCAGGCAGCATATCTCCAGGGGTTTCTCCCGGAGAAGTTTGTTTCCAGTTGTCTGGCAAACGTATGACAGTAGTTGCACATAACATGAGCGTCAAAGCAAATTCCAGTCAGCACGTCTAGACTACAGCACACCCTAGGCTATTCCAATGTGGGACCAGTGCCCCCTGGTCAGCCATGATCCGTCGTAGCTTACACTGATATCAAGAACATCATCATCAGACAGTGTCATTCCATTGTGCGTTGCGTGTATCTGTCTGACCTGACGGACAGCCTCACTGAATACTTTCTCCTCCAGTAGATCTACATCAAGTCGTTGATAGAGTTTATCAGCTTTCTTCTGGAAGGTTTTGTGATCCATGCCTACCAAATCTAAACTTTCACAAAATGTGTTAAATTGTTGAGCACCTAGCCCACATATCAAGGAGTCTGGACGAATAAACGGCTTGCCTGATGAGACCATAATCCGTTTGACCGCTTTCTTTGGAAGCAAGGTATCCAGCGGTACCTGGAACAACTTCCTCACATGCGCGTACACTGCAAGGCCGTGTCTCTGTTTTGAGTCTGGGCATGGTGACAGCGTTGGCTGTTTACATTGCGGACAACAAAGTTCGTTTACAAGTCAATACCATCAAAGGTTTCCAAATCAACAAGACATCTCCTTGTTTGGGAAGCCTCTGGACCTGTCGCTTTTGACCAGTGGCTGCTGTGTAGGCCTATGTGTTCGTCTTGAATTGTTTTCGCGTCAAACCGCCAAGAACACACTCTCAGTCCTGACGCAGAATTTGATCTGCATGCCACAGCGGTCGATCCAGATTTTTTGCGCTTGGTCACCGATTGTGTTTTAGTTGTTCTCTTGTCTCTGCAACTCTTCAGTTGTTGTCTTCTCGTACACTTGCCTTTATGATGTGTTTTTCGGAGCGTTGATCTTTTCACACGTGCCATTTTTCTAAGCAAACTCAGTCGAAAACTAAACGCGGTGAGCAGACGACTTTTAAAACGCGAAAAGCCACGCGAGCCTATCTGACCAATCGTGGCCAGGTATTTACGTCATACCCCCGTATATGGAAAGTGTCTGTGGTTTGCTTGTTTGAAAAATAGGGGGGTTTCCCCAGGAGAATCCATATTTAACCGAAAATAACCGCCGAATGACACAGGTGAGAGAACTGCTGTTCAAACGGTATACGACGTTTCCGCGTTGGGCGAGCAGAAATGTCTGTTGTCAAGGGTTGAAAATCGGAATTTTTATCGGAAGAGTGAACGAAAAGACAGAAAAATTCGCCGGGTTGGTGCAATGAAATATGTTTTTAGAGACTTTGATGAATTTATATAGTGTAATTTTGTTTGTTTGTTTGTTTATTTGTTGCTTAACGTCCAGCCGACTACGCAGAGCCATATCAGGACGAGGAAGGGGGGGATGAAGGGGGCCACTTGTCAAGCGATTCCTGTTTACAAATGCACTAACCCATTACTTGTGTCCCAGCAGGCTTTAGTAAAACTAAATTAATACCTACTGGAAGATTACCAGTTTCCAGTATGTTAAAATAGGCTTAACCTATCTACTGCTGGACTTACATCAGAACACTAACAGATTAAACTATACATGAATCGCAAGACAAGCGGCAAGAGAAGAGATTTTTGGAAAAAATACAGGTGAATGAGCAAGAAGGCAGAAAAAAGAAAAGAATTCATGAAGAAAAAGAGAGCATGACAGGAAAGAGGAACCAAAAATCTACCTAACAGCAAACTAGAAAGCTCCTGCGGTTCCAAAAACAGGAGGGGCCTTTAATTTCATAACCGCAGTGCCCCACTGCGGGAGTATAGTGTAATCATATGCATTTCATAAAAGTAGACAGATTGAAAGGTGCAAAACTGCTAACAACTCAAAATGGCTGTTTAAGTCCCATCACTCTAAATTTCAGTGGCGCACTTCGCCTTAATAAGGTTAACTATTCATGGCTGACCCTGTTTAGTACTAGTTGATTAGAATTTGACAGCAAAGAGACCATCTATATAGGCAAACTGTTTTGTCGAATCTGTCAAGAAAAAGCTCTGTCAGGAAATCATGCAGTTTGTGTGCCAATCAAAGTAAGAGTGCTGAAGTTTTTGGTTGCTTTTTAGTTTGTTTGTTTCTTTTTTGTGTGTGTCCTGTTTGAAACAAAAGTAATAAAACAATGTACGCACACAATGTTGGTGCATATACTGATATGTGTGTGAGCACATGATTTTGTGTTTTGCACCAATTTATAATATCCTATTAAAATGTCTGAAAGCAGTCAAATGTCCTATTGAAGCCGAAGAGCTCAGGACATTTGTCCTATAGGTATGAATGTGTGGCAACATCCCTGGATGAGGTGACCAAATGGTGATCATCATTCAGCCATTCCATTCAGCCAACGTCAGCACGACTTACACCAGAAATCTGTTATCACAAACACAACTTGACCAAGAAAGCCCCATGCTCTGCTTCAAAGCCTCAATTTTTGAGATTTCTGACTCAGATCGTTCAGTGGTGTCAGCACATCCAGACAGGACCCCGTTCAACACCTACATACTCATAAACAAACTTTCGGAAGTATGGTTCAAATTACTGTTGATAGATATCTTGACCTGCAAACAAGCAACTCTGCAGTGAAGCGTGGAAGTGCATTTGAAAACTGTGATAGTGCGACTGTAGCAGGAGAAGCTGTATAACCATGACACTCATGTGGCAAACAGTTGATAACGCTTTGGCAGTGATGAAGGGAATTCCTTGCAGAAAAACCGACAATGTGTTTCCAAAAAATTGTTTTACTGGAACCATGGAGTGGTTTCAGACTTGAACATTGATGTGTTGCACAGAGGCAAGAATCATGAGGAAATCACCGCTCTAGGCCACTAGGTGATTAATCACTGTTGAAAAAGCAAAACTGTAAGTGTAATTATCTTTTTTCAAAATTGTCATTACATGTACCAGCTCGTTGAAGCACCATAAAAAATCAACTGGTGAATGGGTTCTTCCTTACTTTTGACACCTTTTTGAACATCTGAGCAACAAAGGGAAGTAAGGGCTCTTATTAATGCATACAACATGTGCAATAAAGTTAGTGGGAGTTATACGGAACCACTCTCCTGGCACCTGAGAGAATAACAAGCATTGAAATGTTCAACAAGCCACTTTCAACCTCATTCTTTTTTTTCCCTTTTTTTTCCTAAAGCAGCAGTCTAATCAATCATAGTGCTTTTACTCCAGTGTAGACCAATAGTGTGTCCAAACTGCAGTGAGTGCACCAAGCGATATGGCTTTGGGAGTGTGTCCACACTGCAGTGAGTGCACCAAGCGATATGGCTTTGGGAGTGTGTCCAAACTGCAGTGAGTGCACCAAGCGATATGGCTTTGGGAGTGTGTCCAAACTGCAGTGAGTGCACCAAGCGATATGGCTTTGGGAGTGTGTCCAAACTGCAGTGAGTGCACCAAGCGATATGGCTTTGGGAGTGTGTCCAAACTGCAGTGAGTGCACCAAGCGATATGGCTTTGGGAGTGTGTCCAAACTGCAGTGAGTGCACCAAGCGATATGGCTTTGGGAGTGTGCCAAGTGTATGGTCATGATCAACACTGGAAGCAGATGTGTGCTGTTTTTAGCTCCAAATGGATGACAGGCTTAACACAAGTGCCGTCACTGCCGGTGTCTGTTGGTGGTCATGTTTCTGCGGTACTGACTATTGATTGAATACTATTCAAAACGACCTATAGGACAAATACTGCATATACAGATTTAAAACTTAGTTCATATGCAGCGATTCAGCAGAGAAATCATTCTCGCTGCAATAAGTTGGGGACAGCACTGAATACACCTCCATCCAGTTGATCAATCAAACAAGCAATCCAGAAAGCAAAGCAGCATGGATGAATCACTCAAGCAAAATTCTCTGTGCACAGAACATAAAACATACCTGAAACACCTTGTAAATTTCCTACAGAACAAAGTGATAGATCAGGATAGAAAAACCAACAATAAGAGAATAGTACTTGATGACAGGGGTAAGAAGATGGCTGGTGAAAGTGAAGATGCCGTCACACCCTCTCACTGCATGATTTTATGTCAATGTGCTCAATGATTTGAAGAACAGAATGAAGAGGACCCACCCAGGAGTGAAATACACACTCAAAGTTCATTAGGAAACAAGTTACACAGAAAGGAGACCACACTGAGAAAGATCTTTGTAGTTTTAACAGAAATGGCAGCACACAAATATGTGCTGCTCGTTTCCCAAGCTAGCAGTGTTTTGTCTCTTTCACAAATAACTCTGTCGGGTTTGTATGGGTTGTGAAAGAGTGAACACCCTTGCTCTTAGTGAGACAAGCAATCCACAGACAAACCACTAGTGAGGGGTGTGTTTGAAACACCTGGATAAGGAGCACGTGTGGATCATTTGTCTCACTATAAGGATTGGATTGGATTGGATTGGATAAGATTTACAGTCCAGTGAGGTTACCCTCATGGAAATTCGAGCTGCTTTCTCCCCGGGGAAAGTGAGCTGCCATACATACGGCGCTACCCATATTTTTTTTTCCCTGCATGCGTGTATTCATGTTTCCTGAGACTTAATGCCGTGTGAGATGGAATTTTTTTTACTTTATTCCAAGTCCCACGGGTATTTGATGGACATTTTTATCTATGCCTATACAATTTTGCCAGGAAAGACCCTTTTGTCAATCGTGGGATCTTTAACGTGCACACCCCAATGTAGTGTACACGAAGGGACCTCGGTTTTTCGTCTCATCCGAAAGACTAGCACTTGAACCCACCACCTAGGTTAGGAAAGGGGGGAGAAAATTGCGGCCTGACCCAGGCCTGAACACGCAACCTCTCGCTTCCGAGCGCAAGTGCGTTACCACTCGGCCACCCAGTCCCATGCTAGGGTATTCACTCTTTCACAACCAGTACAAACCCAACAAAGTTACTTCCAAACATCGTCGATTAAGTAACTTCAACTCATTTTTTCATGGTTTGCGAAATTTCACATGTTATGCATGACACATGTAAATGAGCAACAACTCACTTGAAGATTTGACCCCAGGCAGGATCATGGCCATTTTGAGCGTCTTGACCGCCTCAGCCAGGTCCCCTTGCTTCTTGAGGATGCGCGCCCTGATCAGGTGGTACAGGGGGTGGTCTCGCACCTGTACATTGTCAAGATGATGATGATAAAAAAGTACTTGAATTGTTGTCAGACATTCACTTAGATGCGTCCCTCTCCCCTCTGTTTTTCTGTTTGTCTTCCTGTTTGTATCTCTGTCTGTCTGTCTTTGTCTGTCTTCCTGTTTGTCTCCCTGTTTGTATCTGTCTATCTGTCTTTGTTGGACTGTATCTCTGTCTATCTATATTTGTCTGTCATTCAGGTCCGACACATTGTAGATTTTATTTTGCAGTTTTGATCTGTGGCCCATGTATAATAAACCATGTATAATAAAGGTCAATCTCATATTTGTTTCGTCTGTCCGAGTCTAGTCTAGTCCCTGTGAATTTATTCTCCATGACAGTCCATTATTGGTCTTCATGATTTTTCAGTTATAGATGATCTTATCTCTAAGTATGTTAACGCAACTCGTGTAATACATGATTGATAAAGAATAATAACACTCACCTCAAAGTTGTAACTGAGGCCCACTTCCAGGGACTGGTTGGCCAGCTTGAAGCTGTTTTGATGCAAGTGAATCTGCGCACACACAAAAATATTGGCAATTAACAAAAATATTTTACAATTTTATTCTGCATTTATCTGCAGATCAGTTTTAGCTTCTTGTGAAAAGCTTGCTGACAGACCAGTATAATTGTGGAGGACTGGTGACTTTTGACGAGCAAGTTGAAACAAGAAGAGCAAACGCTCGATCGAGTCACTTTCGCAGTTCTGAATATTATATGAGGCATCAGATGGACAGGAAGAAATTGCTATTCACAACACAATACAGATGTAAATAATTTGATGTAAAGAATAATCCTATAAAGTTTGAATCAAATCCGATGAATAGTTTCAGAGATATGATATTTCAATTTTTTTCCTTCAAGACATACCTGTGACCTTGAAAAAGGTCAAAGGTCACCAAAGCAGACGTCAAAGTGTAGAGGTCACTGGGAGTCACGTTCACATAAAATTTGAGCCCGGTCACTTTTATAGTTTCCGAGAAAAGCCCAACGTTAAGTTGTGTGTTGCCGAACAGAAAAGGCTAGTTATCTCCCTTGTTTTTCTGATAACGTTCGTAAAAGGCTACAGATGTAAATACTTTGATGTAAAGAATAATCCTACAAAGTTTCAATCACATCCGATGAACTTTGTCAAAGATATAAAATGTCTAATTTTTCCTTTGACGCTGACCTGTGACCTTGAAAAAGGTCAAAGGTCAACGAAACCATCGTTAAAGTGTAGAGGTCATTGGAGGTCACGACTAAACAAAATATGAGCCCGATCGCTTTGATAGTTTCCGAGAAAAGTCCAACGTTAAGGTGGTGTCTACGGACGGCCGGCCGGCCGGACAGACTAACACTGACCGATTACATAGAGTCACTTTTTCTCAAGTGACTCAAAAATATTAGGCTTTCAGCACAGCAGTGACTTTTGACAGTCCCCCCACCATAGCCTACAAATGTTCATTCAAGCTAATCACCATGACAGACTAAAATTAGCATAGCGCGGCATAGTCCCAAATTAACCCCATGGAAGTGACGTCACACACTGAAAGCAGAGCTACTGTTTCCCATTCACTGGGAACGTGAACTTCAAGCGGGGCTAAATAGGGTAATTGCGCTTAGCGCCTTATCTGAATGGTCTATAAACTAATGCCAGTTGACAGAGAATGTGTACCTGAGCCATCAGGATGTGGGCGTCAGAGAAGGTCGAGTCTTGGTCCAGACAGTGCTGCAAGGTGCTCTGTGCTGACTCTACATCACCTGTACACACACACAATTCAACATCAGTTACCACTGAATGTCCATCCTTTCCACAAAGCAGCAATGCAATACAGTTGAACCTGCAATGTGAGGCCCCTCTGTTGAGAGGACACCTCCCATGAAAGGACACCTTCAGTAGCCCCTTTGTCTATTATGTTGATCTGCTGGCCGATGTGAATGCGTGATGTATTGTGTAAAAAAAATTCCATCTCACACGGCATAAATAAATCCCTGCGCCTTGAATATGTGCGCGATATAAATTGCATAAAAAATAAATAAATACAAAAAAAAATCCCTGCGCTTAGAACTGTACCCACGGAATACGCGCGATATAAGCCTCATATTGATTGATTGATTGATATTATCTTCACCAAAATGTACCTGTTATGAAAGGCCACCTGCAATGTAGGGACACTTTTAGCTGGTCCCAATGGTGTCCTTTCATGGCAGGTACCAGTGTACAGTGGAACCTCCGTTTTAAGACCATCAAAAAACGGACAAAAAATCTGGTCTAAAAAAGGAGGGAGTCTTAAAATGGAGGTAAGTTTCCAGAGGTTATGAACAAGAAATCTCACAATTGGAGGTCTTAAAAGGGGGGTTCCACTGTATCATCTTTCTGGGCCAGTGTGCAAGAGTCAAGGTAAGAGACTTTGGCATGGGATCAACTTATACCCTCAATGCTGTTTATCCCGGATTGTGGTCTCTAAACTCGACACCTGCAAGCCGGCCCTGGGTCTCAATGCCTCCTTTCAACTGGGATCCACACTGACAATGTTGGGTTTGTGTGCGGAAGGGACCAGGTTCAAACACCATCAATGCAGCAGTTCCTACAATGAAAGACACGCTTGGGACCAGCCAAGTGTCCCAGCCTACATTGCAGGTGGCATGTCATGACAGGTATATTTTGGTCAAGAAAACAGACAAAGAAGGGGACAGCAGGGGGGGGGGGGGGGGGGGGGGGAGAGGTTGCGAGTTCGACCCTGGGTCAGGGCGTTAGCAATTTTCTCCCCCCTTTCCTAACCTAGGTGGTGGGTTCAAGCGCTAGTCTTTCGGATGAGACAAAAAACCGAGGTCCCTTCGTGTACACTACATTGGGGTGTGCACGTTAAAGATCCCACGATTGACAAAAGGGTCTTTCCTGGTAAAATTGTATAGGCATAGATAAAATATGTCCACCAAAATACCCGTGTGACTTGGAATAATAGGCCGTGAAAAGTAGGATATGCGCCAAAATGGCTGCAATCTGCTGGTCGATGTGAATGCGTGATGTATTGTGTAAAATATTCCATCTCACACGGCATAAATAGATCCCTGCGCCTTGAGTCCGAGCCTGGAGATACGCGCGCGATATAAGACTTTATATAACATAACATCACACGTACATGGAAACCCCCATTTTAAGACCTAAAAAAAAATTTAAAAAAATCAGTTGATAAGGAGGGAATCCTAAATAAAGGTCAAATAACAGAGGTTATGAACAGAAAATCTGAAAAAGCAAAGTGTAAAAGTAAGTGGTGGGGAAGTATTACATTGGGGGTTCTTAACATTGGGGTTTTACTGTACCGCTGTACTTCCATGCTGAACTAGATGAATGCAAATCACGACGTACCTGCCAGGTATTTGACCTTGGCGATGAGGTAGAGGCCCTCCATGAGGCCGGGCACGGCCCTGGTCATTGGATCCAGCACCTGGTGGCACCGCTTCAGGATCGGGCTCACCTGTTGACCAGCCTGCACCGGCTGTTGGTGGAACAGGAAAAACATTACAGTTGCAGGTATGATCATTGGGACAATGGAAAATCAGGGAACCCGGAAGAAAGCGGGTGTTGTTGTGTATGCCTTCGGTCAAAAAATAAAACCACTGAAACCAATATGTAAAGAAGAAGCTAGCAAAGAGACAGATTTTGATTTTGATTTTGCACTCACACACACACACAAACACACACACAAACACACACACATACACACACAGAACAAGCCTCTGCTTCTTTTAACATTCACAAACAAACTCCGCCCAGCCATCATCAGCAACGAATCAGCATAAAGATCCAACAGACACTATTCCTAGAGAACGTCCAAACGATTGTTTGCCATTATACTGACACTAAACATGCACAGATTTTGGCCTAACGACCAAAGCAAAAAGAAATGAGTACTGACCACTTGTGGAGCAAACTGCAGGTAACTTCTGACCACCTGCAGCAGGAAGTCAGGGTTGAGCAAGACAAAGTACTGGATGCCAAGAGGAAGGCCCTAAAACACAACACATTACCTGTGAATTAAAAACATGCAAAAACCAAATATTTTAACACGTAAAAAGGTTAATTTCAGCATTGAGGGTGGAACGTTTCTTTCTTTCTTTATTTGGTGTTTAACGTCGTTTTCAACCACGAAGGTTATATCGCGACGGGGAAAGGGGGGAGATGGGATAGAGCCACTTGTCAATTGTTTCTTGTTCACAAAAGCACTAATCAAAAATTTGCTCCAGGGGCTTGCAACGTAGTACAATATATGACCTTACTGGGAGAATGCAAGTTTCCAGTACAAAGGACTTAACATTTCTTACATACTGCTTGACTAAAATCTGTACAAACATATATTCTATACAAGAAACACTTAACAAGGGTAAAAGGAGAAACAGAATCCGTTAGTCGCCTCTTACGACATGCTGGGGAGCATCAGGTAAATTCTTCCCCCTAACCCGCGGGGGGTAAAACACGACATTCACGAGTACATCGACCCAATGGCCTTCAAGAGGAACAGACAGACAAATAACTATGAGACAAATGGAAAAGAAGACGACATAGATGATTGTGTATTCATTGTTTGGCATGATGGTTGAAGTGGCAAAAAGGCACTAAACACTACACTGTCCTCTCCCTCAAGTACAAGAAGAAAAGAACAGAAAAGAACTAATCTTATGAACACACCTGACTTTCAACCAGGATTCCCATTCTCCCATTCTCCCATTCTCCCATTCTCCCATTCTCCCATTCTCCCATTCTCCCATTCTCCCATTCTCCCATTCTCCCATTCTCGAGAAAAGAAAGCAAACAAAGTCTAGCAAACTGAGAACATACTTTAATTTCAAACCAGCTAGCCCATTTTTATTCACACATTACCTTGAGTCCAGCAAAGTGCAGCTCGATGGCTTCGTTCAGCAGCTCTGTGATTTTCTCCGGCCCCTTGTTTTTCTTCATTGCTAGCACACCGCTCAGGTAGGCCAGCTCCTGTGCACACACATCCATCATGTTGTAAGCTTTGTAGGAATTGTTATTGTTGTTATTGTTGTTGATGTTGTTGTAAAGCCAACAGATACAGGCATTATTTCAGTCATGAGCCTCAATTCCTCCTCCCCCCAACCCCACTCTCAATACAGACCCCCTCAAACAAAACTCTGATAACAGCCACTCTCGAACCAAACTCTCTCCATGAAGTCAAAACACAGACCTTCAAAAACCAAAGCGGTCACAACCCCCCTTAACCCAAACTCTGAATACAATCCCTTCAACCACAAACACTAAAAATTGATCACAAAACCCAAACTCCATACTTACGGCAGAACGTCCAAGACTTTGCTGGATCTCGTTGAGAAACTCCAGCTGCTGTGCCGCTTCATCCACCTGGTCCTCCAACAGCTGGCAGCGGATGATTCCCGTCAGCGCTTGCACACTGGTTTCATCGAGCTTCATGGCGTTGCGGAAACACTTCATGGCGTCCTTCGTCTTTCCGGCCATGAGAAGCTGAGAGCCCATCTCGTTGACGAAGTCGGCGTTGTTGTTCTCGATGCTGACAGCACGCTCCGTCAGAGTGTGGGTCTGCTGGAGCACCAGGGCGTGGCGGCCACACTGCGGAGAAACAGAACGATATGAATGTGGGACAAACACACACACACACACACCCACACACACCCACACAGCAAGTTCCATGTCCTTTAATCCTAGCTCCCCTGGTAAGTAAAGGATGGAGATTTTTGCTATCCCAGGTCAACCTAAATTACAGACACGCCTTAATCCCCCTTTCATGTGTACACACAAGCACACGATCATGTGAGCCCAGAATGGATCCAGGCCGGGACGGACACAGGTCAACTTTATGTGCAGACTCAGAGACGGTATCCATGTTCCACCCCCGTGTCACCACTGTGATACGTAAAAGACACTTCACACTACTGTTTAGGACAAGCTCAAGTCTGTCATAGAAGCAGGGTTGTTCAAACTACTCAGTGTGTGCAGCATAAATGATTGCATAGAATAAAACCACTGCAATAGCTCCAGCCAGAGAACTGTGAAAGATCGTGAAATTAAATATGTTTGCTCATGACAATAGTGTTCAAGGCAAACACTCCACATTGCTCCAAGCCAATACCACAGTTTCACTTTCCCTTCAACATGAGAACTTCTACTTCAGATAGGACAATATTGGTTTATTGATTCTGCAACGTATCCCCGTAAGATTCTGCCTTGATTTGAAATCAAGTCATTTCTCATCCAGACAACTGACCAGCCTGGAGAAGAGCTGGGCCATGCTGGAGTAGAGGTGACCGCTGCGAGGCTCAAAGCGATCCAGTGTGGTGATCAGATCCCCGATCTTTGTTGACGCCTGCAAATCAATGGTACAATGTTGAATTCCTTGTCTATCTTTTCACATTCATTTAAAATGTTGATGCTTTACTTTACAGTTGACCCCTCACCCCCCACGAATTAAGACACCCTCTTTTTTAGACCCCCCCCCCCTTTTAAGACCCTGTTTTCTCAGATGTTCTGCTCACAACTTTTGTAAATGTACCCCTATTTTAAGATTATCTCCTTTCTAAGAACTGTTTGTTTGTTTGTTTGTTTGTTTGCTTAACGCCCAGCCGACCACGAAGGGCCATATCAGGGTGGTGCTGCTTTGACATATAACGTGCGCCACACACAAGACAGAAGTCGCAGCACAGGCTTCATGTCTCACCCAGTCACATTATTCTGGCACCGGACCAACCAGTCCTAGCACTAACCCCATAATGCCAGACGCCAGGCGGAGCAGCCACTAGATTGCCAATTTTAAAGTCTTAGGTATGACCCGGCCGGGGTTCGAACCCACGACCTCCCGATCACGGGGCGGACGCCTTACCACTAGGCCAACCGTGCCGGTTTCTAAGAACTGACTTTCTCAGTGACTTTCTGTGTGAGTGAGGTTCCCCTGTATAGATGTTGCTGTGTTCCTCATCATAGGTGTGTGAGTGAGGTTCCCCTGTATAGATGTTGCTGTGTTCCTCATCATAGGTGTGTGAGTGAGGTTCCCCTGTATAGATGTTGCTGTGTTCCTCATCATAGGTGTGTGAGTGAGGTTCCCCTGTATAGATGTTGCTGTGTTCCTCATCATCGGTGTGTGAGTGAGTGTTAGAGTGAGCGTGTATGTGTATACTACTCATGTGCACAAACAGATATGCACCCAGAGAGAAAGCACACGAGACAGACCAGAGAGACATAAACACAAATAGCAACAGAGAGACTGGGACGGGAGAAGGTTGACGACCCAAGACAAGGGTTTTAAGGGTAGTTTTGGGAACTTGAGGGTAAAAACTGCACCCTTCAAAACTACAGATAAGTAACTCAGTGACTTAGGACAGCAACAATTTTGTTATTTTGACAAATAGTCATCCAAAATCGGCGTATTGTTGCCTAAATGGCGGGATAACACAAACGGTCAAACACGTAAAAATCCCACTTGTGCACACACACAACACTAACACACACACACAAACTCTGTGTGTGACCCACTGACCTCAGAGTACGCTCCCTCCTTGCACAGCATGTTGAGGTTCTCGTAGATCATGGCCTCCACACAATGCATGTTCACATCCAGCGCTCTGAAATCAACGTTTCAATGTTGTCTATTTCAATTTTGGCTTTTGGCCCAACAAGCTTTTAAGCTAGTATTGTACACAGCTGAACCCACACACACACACACACACACACACACACACACACACACACACAGTGAGAGTGCACACAGGCACAGGAAAGAGTAAAATAAACAACAAAACAAATCCTGTACATATTTTCCTGCCAATGCAGTCGAATTTCAACACTGAATCTTTCACAGACACTCTACCTCCTTGACATAAAAATCTAGGGGGTACTAATACTACAATTCACAATTGAAATTACTGTAAAAGTCTTTACAGACCTGTTTACCCTAAACCCGAGGCAAGAGTACTTTCCCCAAAAGTTGAGTGTATTTTTCAAAAAGTTGGTGTACTTTGCAAGCAAAGCCATATGGGGTAGGGAAAATGTACGCGTGGGTGCAAACGTGTTTGTGTAAGAATAGCATGTCTTGTGAACACCTTCAGAATTTAACTCCTTCCAATACAACAGGAATAAAACAATTTTATTTACCTGTCAGTTTATAGCATTATAACCAGTGTCTTCCAAACAGATTGATAATGAAAAGATGAAGTTCGTGAAATAAGATCTGCGGTTGACAGTGGCAAGTTCATTTTTACAATCATCTCAAAAAACATTGCTTCAGCGCGGACTACAGCCTTTTCTTCTGGCAGGATTTGCTTTGCGGGAATGAACTTCATAATTCCTTGGCAGCTTTCAGCGGATTTCTTTGCAGCAACCTTGTCCAGGTGAGTTTTGGAACTGCAGTGTCGTTCGATGTCATATTTCCCAGCACTGATGGGCATCGGAGAAATCTGATTAACAATACTTGCAGTGTGCATGACTTTTTCCCATAGTAGACTCCACAATTCCTGGCTCTTTCTTATATTTCTCCAAGAAAATCTGCTGCTTCTGCTGTTTAGACTTGGTACAGTCATCCAAAACTGGCACATTTTTCCGCTTCATTTTGCCACGATTGTCCAGACGAGTCGCACGTGCCAACAACTGAACAAGGTTTCCACAGCTGAAGACTCGCTGTCATGGTTATCTCCCTTCGACCGAAACCGGTATCAGTTGTACCATTCCGTAATCAGCACACCAACACCGGAAAACGTATTCTAGACTTTTTCTTAGGCGTATTTTGTGCGTGTGTCGCGTATTTGCGTACCGATAATAATTTGGCGTACAAAATACGCCCAAATCGTACTGGTAAACAGGTCTGTCTTTATAATTACTGATCCAGTTACATGAATAATCGGCTATTACTCAGAGATGTTTTTCAAAAGGAGGACATTTTGGTGTTTGGACTATCCAAGGGATGAGCAACGTCCCTTTAAAGGGGTCCCAGGGCTTGCCCACCCCCTCCCAAATAGGTTTGAAAAATTAAAACCACATCTTAGTAATAATAATAATAATAATGCATAATATTTCTATAGCGCATGTATCCAGGGTTTAGCCCTGCTCAAAGCGCTGTACAATCAAAATCCTACGACAACATAACATTGTTTAACGTACAATCACACACATATCAATAAATAACACATTGCTCAAAACAACATTATCACAAACACACAGTGTACTTTTGAAGTACTTTTCCTTACTTTTTACCATCCTGAAGAAGGCAGTGATGAGCTGTTGAAATACTGATCAAGAATGTACCAAACCCGGTAACTGTTGCGTTCTCTTTTTGTCCACAACTAAGTAAGCTGGTGCGTTCTGGGCATAACTTTTAATGAAAGAGAGAAAACAGTAATAGGCTTCATGTATTTCAGGAGGAGGAAAACAGGCTTTCAGTGCAGGAAATCCTCCAATTGGAGGAGCATTTCCAGCCGTGCACCCACCTCTGAGCAGCCTCCATGGTCTGGTCCCAGTCCTGCAGGGCCAGCTGGAGTTTCATCTTCTCCACGAAGGCGGGCAGGAAGCCCTGGAAGTTGACCACCACCTGGTTGATCAGGTCCAGGGCCCCGCTGTAGTTGTGGCGCTGCTCAAAGAACTTGGCTTTCCCAAACAGTGCGTCGATGTTGCGGGACCCGTCCCTGTCAAATCACAAAAAAGATTTGCTGTAAAGTTGTGTTCAGACTACTTTGATTCTCAAAGACTGCCAAACACTGAAGAAGAAAAAGATTCTCAAAGTGAAGCATACAGTCATATAAAACGTCTTTGCAAAATCAAATAAAAATTCTCCATTGCTTTGACATCAACCCCCTTAGCTTGGTCCCTCCAGTTTAAATCAATGTTATCTGCTTTTTAAATTAAGTGCAAGCTTTATTTCAAAAAATAATTTTGCTTTTGCAATTCTGAAAATGGTACTGAAATGTTTCTAATACTTAAATTATCCTTCTTACTATAACTCTCAACATTTCCCTAAACATGTCCAACTCACATACAGACACAAACACAGACAGAGCATAATTGCGTGTATGTACAACACAAACACTTACACATCAAATACCAGCATGCATGCACAATTGAAACACAAAACAACTTACTTGAGAGCCTCGTCAAAGAAGCGGATGGCTTTCTTGGCCTCTCTGCCGCTCATCATCTCCAGCCAGCCTTTCACTGTCAATCCCTGCAAGAAACAAGTCTCAATTACACATCTCTACCATTGAAATGACTCCACTCATGGACATGCATTTAGCACTTGTTGCTCTAAATTCCTTTAGCGTTCTTGACAAAGCGCTGTGCAAAAAAAACGTGTAGCGCTGTACAAATAAAATTACCATTAGCTACTTGATAATTTGTTTTTCTATCTCAGCTTAGCACAACTCACCAACAACATTTCTAAGTATTTTTAAGTCTGCCTCTCTGGATATTCTCAGTATCAGTCAAACCTGAATATCGACCTCTAGGTTTTCCCCCTTTCTTTTAAAGCACCCTGATGAAGATTTAATTGCCTTGATATTGTCACACTAGTGACAAGACAAGTTCTATTTATAATTCATGACTTGTAACTCCAACACACTCTTGTGTTATGTACAAGTGGGCTTTAACTTGCATGACCATTCCCCCCCCCCCCCCCCACCCCCAACTTTTAGGCAGCCATACTCCGTTTTCGGGAAATGTGTGCTGGGTATTTTCATGTTACTATATCCAAACTCTGACATGGATTACAGGATCATTTACGTCTGTACTTGGTCTTGCACTTGCGATTACACACAAACGGGGATAAAGCACTAGAAGGTCGCAACTATTTTAACTCTTTTGACAAAAGATTGTTCCCAGACTCTCTTGAAAAAGTCCAGCCAAATTACCTCCACAGATGTAGGTGCCATCTTCAGCATGCGGTCGATGTATTCCCTGGCTTTGTCGTATTTGGCGCTGAGGTAGAGAAAGAGGCCGGCAAAGTACAGACCCTGCAATGACACCCAGAAACAGTCAAATACAAAAATAAACCACTTGTAAATAAAAATCACAAGATCATGATTGTTAGTACATTGTAGAACATGTATGTCACATGCAAGAAGTATGTCACTTTTTTAGATCCAGAAGGAAAGGGGGCCGTTTGTTGTGGGACTGCTAGTCTAATATATAAAAAAAATAAAATCCCTCATGTTTACATCTACTTTCATTCCTACTCTGCTAAAAACAAAAAGATAAATAAATAATTAGAAATTAAAAAAAGACAAAAGCCAACAACAAAGAGTCACAGTTTTGGTCTTTGCATGGAAATTGATTGTGTGTGCAAGCGGACCTCTTTGAGGACAAGTTCATTTTGGAACTCGATCACTAGCCAAAATAGCAACTGAACGCTTTGTAATATTCTGCCTGCCGATGTACACATCCACTCCTCACCCCACCCCAGCACACATAATGGCTACTGTGGCAGTCAGTGCCCTAAGCAAGGGTCCAAAGAGTGCAAAAGAGTTGACAGATACTGACCAGCTCTCCAGCCTGTTTTCTCTCCTCCTTCAGCTTTGCGTCCAGCAAGGTGAGGGCTTCCCGATCTGCACAACCACAAATAGAGTTTTCATGTACAAAGAATGACACACATTCCACTTTTACCTCTCATTTCTCAGTCATTTATACAACAACAAAAACTCAAAGTTTCTCAGAACAAACTCTATCAGTCTATGTCAAGTCCTCTGAAAGCGGCGTATGGCTGCCTAAATGGCGAGGTAAAAACGGTCATACACGTAAAATTCCACTCGTGCAAAAACACGAGTGTACATGGGAGTCTAAGCCGATGAACGAAGAAGAAGAAGAAAGTCTATGTCAAAATAATCATACCTTTACCGGCGTATGGCTGCCTGAATGGCGGGGTAAAAAGGGCCATACACGTAAAAGCTCACTCGTGCAAAAACATGAGTGAACGTGGGAGTTTCAGCTCATGAACGAAGAAGAAGACTCCTTTACCTCCATTCAAACTAAAAGCCATGCCATAGCAATCATTTGAGAACCAACAGATCACCAACATTTTTTCAGGAATCAAACACACAAAAAGTGACGCACACACACACATATATATATACTGACCAACATTGTTGCTCTTCTTGTGTGCAAACATGAGGGCCATGGTAGCGCAGAGGTTGATGTCTCTCTTGTCTTTCAGCATATCCAGCTCACGGATACCCTCCTGTACTCGATCTGCACAATATCAAACAAGAATGCACTCAAGTTTGATGGACTGGGTATTGCTCCTTTGTAACTGTAAGTAAACATTGGGGGGGGGGGGGGGGGGAAGAGATTTACCTCAGAGTTTTTATTTAGACCAGCAACTCAAACTTCATATTCACTTGGAACAAACAAGTCTTTCTCACATTATAATGATGATGATATCAATGACAATAGAAAATTGAAACTTATTCAACACAATCATCAGATCATCAGCAGTCTGCATCCTCCGTGTTTGTAATGATCACTGCTTCCCTATTTTTAATTTGATTCTCAATCTGTTACTTGCAAAATTAAAACCCAGTCATACTCATAGTAATATCGCTTATACTTTATGTTCAAATGCATGCTCATATTGTCACATACACAGATCACAAAAAGTGAGTACAAACAGATAATTAAGAACATAAAACATAAATGCAAACATTAAACCTATATATATATTTCAGACACATGAACTACAGACCGAGAGAATCCTACCCTGCAAGACTTTGGCGAACGCCCCAAAGAACTTGAGCACCGGATCGTTGCCATAGCGCTGCAGGCCCTCATTGGCAGCATTTTCCATGTGGCCATAGTAACCTTCTCTGCAGTAGTAGTTGATCTTGGCCTGCAAAACAGTTTTCATGTAATATACTAATAAATTATAATAAATAAATAGATAAATAAATAAAACAATTTAAAGGCTGACATAGTCCTATTTAATTAGTTTAATTACTTCCAGGGCTTTTCCCATCGTTGCGGGGATGTATAAATTAAGCTTCCTGCAAAGTTTTAGGTTTGAAGTTCTTACCAATTACGAGAAATAATTAATTCTTTATTGCATTGTTTAGCAACAGTTCTCCAGGACTTGGGCTATTTTTAGACCGTTGACGTCGTTTCGTAAACCAAAGATGGCGTTTGAGACTGTTCTGTTTACATTCGACACTTTCAACACCACTTTGCAATACTGAAATAATTTGTTCTGTGTTCGAAAGCTACAGCCAATCGTTATTATATCCCCTTAGGTACAGTTTTATAACATTATTGGCACATGTGTAAACAATATGAATTAATTAATGAACGCTACGAATATGGCAGCCTTTTAGTAGCTGATTGATGTTACAAACACATGAAACACCTGAAGAGTTTTACAGGAGTCTCTAGTAACTCTTCAGGTTAACCATGTGTTTCTAACATCAATCAGCTACTTTGTTTTTCTTCTTGTTCCTTGGTTCTAGTTAATGCCAACTTTACCTTAACGGTTCCGCTGCTTGCAGAATTAAAATCAAAATGGGAGGGATTAATGAACGAACACCTATTTCTGGACCCCTAGTAGACATTTTTAACATATAGATTTTGCAGATACAACGCTTAGCATACCGACGCATAGACAGAGCATAGAGCACAATAGACAAACACTGAAACAGGTATGGGTGTGGGGCTGCTTACTTCACTTCAGTGGGTGCAGGAAATTTCATTTTCAAAGTATCTACATAGATGAAAATAAATCATACATTTTTGTCAAGCCTGTGACTCCAACAGCATTTCAGATTTTACTAAATTTACTGACGTTCCCACGTTGACTACATTTCCAAAAAGACTGGTCAAAACACTAACTCAGTCTGTGCAAAGAAAATATGTTTGGCAATGTTTTGAGTTGAACGAGAGTTAAAAGTGAAAGTTTGCAGCCGCAGTTTACAAATTTGTGTTTATTTTCACAGCCAGATTAACAGCTTACCAGCGTCACCGGATCTGCTTCCGCCATGTTGAGGTTTTATGACCGTTCTCGTCTTCAAACAGCAAAATAGTAGTCTAATGTGAGCCGTCAAGAACTGAATCAAGCGGCCATGTCCAAATATGTGCTACTGCGCATGTCCATGTAAACTTCCGGCGAGGGAGAATCTTGGAGATACAAATCGACACTTTCACTCTTTTTTTTCTGAAATCTCTTGCATTCATAATCTCTTATTCTCCTGGAATTTTGTATTTTGATCATATAGATTGTAGCTATGACGTTAATTCGAAATTATAAGTCCGCTTCCATGTGCTTAGAGCAGGGAAGGGAGCCGTACAATAATGAAAGGGAAACGGGACCACATGACTGTCACATGACCTTGCACCATGACAATAATTACAACACTGCGAAGTGAACGAGTACCTGTCGCCTATACGTGCGTGTCTCTGTGTGTTTATCGGTAGCTACACTCAGTAGCACGCTGTGGAGCATACACATAAAAAGCTCTCTGGGGGATTTGCCTTTCTCCGCTGAGTGATATGTTAGTTGTGAGAGCTAGGGAACATTACATGCAGCCTTGGAAACTTGAGAATGGTGACAAGTGTGAGTATAGTAAATTGTGTTGTTAGATTGTGTTCGACTTTCCTTTTTATTTTAAACATTAATCGTCTCTCAGTTCAGCGTTTAGTTAACTCGTTTTCTGCATGTGGTTAACTGGATTGTGTTGCACGATTTTGTAAGTATGAACTGATTTTTTCTTATGTGTGATTGATGTTTTAATCATTTTTACATTGCTTGTGTCACAAACATTATTTTAATGTTTAGAGATAAATCTTTTCTGTGAAAAAGTATTGGTTTAATTTTCAAATGTGCTGAGACAAAATAATTAGTCAAAAAGGGAGGGAGAGGGGGCTCTTTTCTCATTTTAAATCCATGGGGTAAAGATTTCCATTCAAGTTCATGCTTAACAAGCCTGCATGCTGACCCTTTTACCATTTAAAAAAAAATTAGTTTGTGTGTTGTTGTTTTTTCTTACAGATTATTAGAAATCAGATTTTTGTTGGCATACTTGTGGAGTATAGCTATAAGAAGTGGATGCAGGATTTGTTGATAACATGTACATGTGGGATATAACAAAATGTCATTTTGTGTTCTTCTCTTTTTACTTGTCTGTTTTATTTAGTTGTAATGTGTCTGAGGATTGCTTGGGATTCAGTCATAATCAAACAAATGAAAAGAGAATAAACAATAGTTTGGTATAATTTCACAAGTGATAGCTGACATGCATAAAACAAAGAGTGATACCTAATATACTGGACTCGCAACGAAATATACAAACAATACCTGTTATTCAGACTTGGTCGTGTGACAGACGTTTTCTTCCACACGAGATTACGTTGATTGTCTAACGAAGGCGTCAGGCTGAGTTAGACATCAGCTAATCGAGTGTGGAAGAAAACTCTGTCACACGACCAAGTCAGAATAGCATTTATGTCTCACAGCTTCAACAGAGGAGAGAACAAACACGTTTTGCGTACTCAAGCTTGACAAACCTGAACACAGGAGCAGCCATTGTGGAGAGATCTACTTTTTGACGAAAGTGAACGAACAACTATGAATGACGTCTCGGTATATGTGAACGACGTCACCGTCATCGTCACAGTCTGTATCTTTTGAAGCATCGCATTCTTCATGACGTCTTTCTGTGTCTGCATCCGCGAAATGTTTGTTCTTTTTGGGGTCTTTGTCATCTATGTTCAGAACTCTGTCCTTCCAGTTTCAGACTAACAGGCCTCCTGAGCGAGCCACTTTCTAAGGGCAGCTAAATTCGCGTGTGGAAACAGTACTGTCGTCTGGGATGCTATTCTCAGCGTTGAAGAATTTGTAAAGAGAAGAATTTTAAACGATAACAGCAGGAGAAATAAAAGTCGTGTGTGCATTTTGGGTCTTTTGGAGGGACGATTTCGAGTTTGAATCCGTTCTTGCACATGCTCCAAAGCGTGTAACACAATCTTGCACACGTTTGCTTTAGTAGTGGCAAAGAAGGAAAGCGTGTGACATATGACAATGAACAACGTTTCGACCTAAAGGTCTTCAACAGGTTAAAAAAAAAATGAAAACAACAATACAAATATGAAAACGACTTATCAGAGAAGATGGCGATGATGTCCTCCATATGATGCATAAAACTGTTCAATTTGTCTTGTGGGATATGTATTTTCACACATCTCTTTTAGTTTCATTTAGGTTTAGTTTTGTTTTTGTAGACTACTCTGTTTGTGTGCTTTAGAGACTTTTTTGTGTGTCCTTTTTTTTTTGGGGGGGGGGGGGGGTGCTCATTTGTCTTGTATGTTCATTTCATTTCTGTACTTAACTCATATTTTATTTGAAGGAACAAAATAAAAATTTTAACCAAATGTGAAAATGGAAATGATTGATGCGTGTTGTTCAAAGGAGAAGTGAAAACAATACACCTCAGTGTACCACTACCAGTTGGCAACAAACCAAGCACGTGATTAAGCGAGATTAGCATTAAGGCAGATTAATGTACAGGTTAAGCTAATCAAGTGCAAGGTGTGAACGTAAGGACGTGTTTAGTGTTAAACGCTTGCCAAACTTGGCTGTCATTCTCCCCCTGGGACAAGGTGCAGGACGTGTTTAGTGTTAAACGCTTGCCAAACTTGGCTGTCATTCTCCCCCTGGGACAAGGTGCAGGACGTGTTTAGTGTTAAACGCTTGCAAAACTTGGCTGTTATTCTCCCCCTGGGACAAGGTGCAGGACGTGTTTAGTGTTAAACGCTTGCCAAACTTGGCTGTCATTCTCCCCCTGGGACAAGGTGCAGGACGTGTTTAGTGTTAAACGCTTGCCAAACTTGGCTGTCATTCTCCCCCTGGGACAAGGTGCAGGACGTGTTTAGTGTTAAACGCTTGCCAAACTTGGCTGTCATTCTCCCCCTGGGACAAGGTGCAGGACGTGTTTTGTGTTAAACGCTTGCCAAACTTTGCTGTTATTCTCCCCCTGGGACAAGGTGCAGGACGTGTTTAGTGTTAAACGCTTGCCAAACTTGGCTGTCATTCTCCCCCTGGGACAAGGTGCAGGACGTGTTTAGTGTTAAACGCTTGCCAAACTTTGCTGTTATTCTCCCCCTGGGACAAGGTGCAGGACGTGTTTTGTGTTAAACGCTTGCCAAACTTGGCTGTCATTCTCCCCCTGGGACAAGGTGCAGGACGTGTTTAGTGTTAAACGCTTGCCAAACTTGGCTGTCATTCTCCCCCTGGGACAAGGTGCAGGACGTGTTTAGTGTTAAACGCTTGCCAAACTTTCCTGTTATTCTCCCCCTGGGACAAGGTGCAGGACGTGTTTAGTGTTAAACGCTTGCCAAACTTGGCTGTTATTCTCCCCCTGGGACAAGGTGCAGGCTTGGTTAGGAATGCATGTCTTGTTTTGTGCATGCTTACTCTTTATGCCTTTATTTTACTTTCTTTTTATATTTAGTCAAGTTTTGACTAAATATTTTAACATCGAGGGGGAATCGAAACGAGGGTATGGTGTATGTGTGTGTGTCTGTCTGTGCGTGTGTGTGTGTGTTTCTGTGTGTAGAGCGATTCAGACTAAACTACTGGACCGATCTTTATGAAATTTAACATGAGAGTTCCTGGGTATGAAATCCCCGAACGTTTTTTTCATTTTTTTGATAAATGTCTTTGATGACGTCATATCCGGCTTTTCGTGAAAGTTGAGGCGGCACTGTCACGCCCTCATTTTTCAACCAAATTGGTTGAAATTTTGGTCAAGTAATCTTCGACGAAGCCCGGGGTTTGGTATTGCATTTCAGCTTGGTGGCTTAAAAATTAATTAATGACTTTGGTCATTAAAAATCTGAAAATTGTAAAAAAAAAATAAAAAATTATAAAACGATCCAAATTTACATTTATCTTATTCTCCATCATTTGCTGATTCCAAAAACATATAAATATGTTATATTCGGATTAAAAACAAGCTCTGAAAATTAAATATATAAAAATTATTATAAAATTTTTTTTTTCGAAATCGTTTTAAAAACACTTTCATCTTATTTCTTGTCGGTTCCTGATTCCAAAAACATATAGATATGATATGTTTGGATTAAAAACACGCTCAGAAAGTTAAAACGAAGAGAGGTACAGAAAAGCGTGCTATCCTTCTCAGCGCAACGAATATTCCGCTCTTCTTGTCAATTCCACGGGCACTGCCTTTGCCACGGGCGGTGGAGTGACGATGCTACGAGTATACGGTCTTGCTGCGTTGCGTTGCGTTCAGTTTCATTCTGTGAGTTCGACAGCTACTTGACTAAATATTGTATTTTCGCCTTACGCGACTTGTTCTTTCTTTCTTTCTTCTTCTCTCATCATATCTTTTTGTCTTTCTCATTTTTATATTTAGTCAAGTTTTGACTAAATATTTTAACATCGAGGGGGAATCGAAACGAGGGTCGTGGTGTATGTGCGTGTGTGCGTGCGTGTGTGCGTGCGTGCGTGCGTGTGTGTGTGTGTGTGTGTAGAGCGATTCAGACTAAACTACTGGACCGATCTTTATGAAATTTGACATGAGAGTTCCTGGGTATGAAATCCCCATACGTTTTTTTCATTTTTTGGATAAATTTCTTTGATGACGTCATATCCGGCTTTTCGTGAAAGTTGAGGCGGCACTGTCACGCCCTCATTTTTCAACCAAATTGGTTGAAATTTTGGTCAAGTAATCTTCGACGAAGCCCGGACTTCGGTATTGCATTTCAGCTTGGTGGCTTAAAAATTAATTAATGACTTTGGTCATTAAAAATCTGAAAATTGTAAAAAAAAAAAAAAATTTATAAAACGATCCAAATTTACGTTTATCTTATTTTCCATCATTTGCTGATTCCAAAAACATATAAATATGTTATATTCGGATTAAAAACAAGCTCTGAAAATTAAATATATAAAAATTATTATCAAAATTAAATTGTCCAAATCAATTTAAAAACACTTTCATCTTATTCCTTGTCGGTTCCTGATTCCAAAAATATATAGATATGATATGTTTGGATTAAAAACACGCTCAGAAAGTTACAACAAAGAGAGGTACAGAAAAGCGTGCTATCCTTCTTAGCGCAACTACTACCCCGCTCTTCTTGTCAATTTCACTGCCTTTGCCATGAGCGGTGGACTGACGATGCTACGAGTATACGCTCTTGCTGAAAAATGGCAGCTACTTGACTAAATATTGTATTTTCGCCTTACGCGACTTGTTTACATTTAGTCAAGTTATGACTAAATGTTTTAACATCGAGGGGGGAATCGAGACGAGGGTCGTGGTGTATGTGTGTGCGTGTGTGCGTGCGTGTAGAGCGATTCAGACCAAACTACTGGACCGATCTTTATGAAATTTGACATGAGAGTTCCTGGGTATGATATCCCCATACGTTTTTTTCATTTTTTTGATAAATGTCTTTGATGACGTCATATCCGGCTTTTCGTGAAAGTTGAGGCGGCACTGTCACGCCCTCATTTTTTAACCAAATTGGTTGAAATTTTGGTCAAGTAATGTTCGACGAAGCCCGGACTTCGGTATTGCATTTCAGCTTGGTGGCTTAAAATTTAATTAATGACTTTGGTCATTAAAAATCTGAAAATTGTAAAAAAAAATTTTTTTTTATAAAACTATCCAAATTTACGTTCATCTTATTTTCCATTATTTGCTGATTCCAAAAACATATACATATGTTATATTTGGATTAAAAACAAGCTCTGAAAATTAAATATATAAAAATTATTATCAAAATTTTTTTTCGAAATCAATTTAAAAACACTTTCATCTTATTCCTTGTCGGTTCCTGATTCCAAAAACATATAGATATGATATGTTTGGATTCAAAACACGCTCAGAAAGTTAAAACGAAGAGAGGTACAGAAAAGCGTGCTATCCTTCTCAGCGCAACTACTACCCCGCTCTTCTTGTCAATTTCACTGCCTTCGCCATGAGCGGTGGACTGACGATGCTACGGTCTTGCTGAAACATTGCATTGCGTTCAGTTTCATTCTGTGAGTTCGACAGCTACTTGACTAAATGTTGTATTTTCGCCTTACGCGACTTGTTTTCTCCTCTTTTTTGGCTCACCCCACACACACACGCATTCAACAAACACACATGCATGCATGAACGCACCACACACACACACACACACACATACACACACACAAACACACTCACTCTCTCTCACACACTTTTGTATTAATTAACCAATCATGTTTAAATATCTTCAAAAGTCTTCATTACAAGCCCAGTTTTAGTTTTTACCACGTTTTACCTGACTGTGTCGATTTTTTTCTCTTTGATAGTGCATTTGTGCACTTTCTTTATTTTTTTGTTTTCCTTTTACATGTACTCTGCTTTCCTTCTTTCCTTTTTGTCCTTTTGTTTGATTTTCTTTGCTTCTTCTTTTACTTTGTTTGTTTCTTTCTTTCTTTTATTTTTTTTTCTCAATCTTTCTTTTCTTTTCTTTCTTTCTTTTTTTTCTTTTATTTCTTTCTTTTTCCTCTCTATTTCCTATCCTGGTTTCTGTTTTTGAAGATGATATAAGTAGCTACACCTCTGTTTGATAAGGACACCTGAACAAGGGACTTAAAAGGTCAGGGGAGGGCCAGGGAATACCTTGTGGGGACTTAAGTCAAACTCCCTGTACTTAGTCAAAAAACTCTTCAATCAATCAATCAATATGAGGTTTATATCGTGCTATTCCGTGGGTACAGTTCTAAGCGCAGGGATTTTTTTTATTTTTTTATTTTTATTTTTATGCAATTTATTTTTAAAAAAACTCTTGAGCGGGTAAGGGCAGTTATGTCACTAAGTGGTCAAACATTTATTCTGGGTCTAGCCCAGTGTGCCCCCAATTGTGCCATTATTTGTATTGGTGGTTATTTACATTAGCAAGGAAATGTCCAAATGTTACAGGTTTTGTTTCTCGATGAAAAGTATGTCAGTGTGTATGGGCAACGGACAAACTGTTAGTAATAAATGACAGCAACAGAAGAAGAAAAAGTTTTTTAGCTGGGCTGGTATTCGAGAGTTGAGGTTAAAGACCAAAGTCGGGGATAAACTGTACCCTCAATGCTGTTTATTCCGAAATAAAGCCTCTAAACTCGACTCCTGCATACCGCCCCAGGGATTCACAATTGTTGATCGCCTGGTAATGTTTTACTCACTGCGGGTGACTGGTGGAATGTATTTCCACTTCCTTGGTTAAGCTACGAAACAAATGCACAGTTATGTTGGCTGCATAAAAGTCATTTCACTTTAATTGTATGAAATAATGCTTTCATGTAATCATTTTGGAACGTGTACATTTTGTGTATCAGATTGTTCCTCCCTACTCCCCCCGATTCTTCTATTCACTTCCTCCTGAAACGTGTTTGCCTCTCCAATTAAATTCTGTCCTTCCTTCATGTAAGGTTTTAATAATGCATTTTCTCGCTGGGATTATTGATTCCAGAGTAAGTAAGTTGGGTTTTTTTCTACACTTTCTGTAAAGGCATTATTCAGATGTGTATGTATCTGTTACTCTCATTTATATTAAAGTTTAAAAAAACCAGATAAAACCCAAATGTCTACTACCAGCTTGACTTTTGTACTCTGTGTTGTTGCAAGTGATCAGAGAAAAGTGCATGTTTAAGCACTGTAACTTATAAATTTAAGCATTCTTCAAATTAAGACTTTTATTGTAAACCTGCACATGTAGCTTTCAGTGTTATACAAAAAGGCTCAGAGAACTTATTGTTGATTTTGTGGTTAGTGGTGGTATGCAGAACCTTTTATGGGCTTGTATGTGACAGTGTGGGAGATTTACTACTGAGGGGACAAAGGAACCTGTTGGAAATGGTTATTTATTGGCTGTTTTAGACGGTGTTGTGTTCAGTTCTGACGTTTTCAGCTCTCTCTCTCTCTCTCTCTCTCTCTCTCTCTCTCTCTCTTTGAATATGTCTGGGGGCAAGGGGGGGGGGGGGGGGGGGGCTTCAGACCATTCAATTATATGTGCGTGCGTGCATGTATGTATGTGTGTGTGTGTGTGTGTGAGAGAGAGCGAAAGAGAGAGAGAGATAATTCTTTATTTAACGAGGGTAATAGATTGCAGTGATCTGCTTTTTTTACATCCAGCCCTCCAGAGAGAGAGAGAGAGAGAGAACAGTCCTTTCAGTTGTACAGCGTGTAGCCCTCTCAGTATCGGTCCATAAATGTTTGACCAATTCTCTTGACCGGGCGAGTCAGCCCGTGAGATAAGGAATGCATTAGTCAGGAGTTAAATCTGGGGGACTTTGACTGGTGAATGGAGAGCCCAGCTCCAAAAGCTTGTTCGCTGCATGAAGGCTTGTCGTTGCGAGCTTAGAGGAGGTTTGTGGTGTAGTCGTTGTCGGGGTATCGTGGTGATAGTTTAGAGGTTGATTTTGTCATATTACCGTGAAGTCAAGAGTTGTGATAGATAATGTGAAGTTTACCTTCGGTGCACTGTGCGAGGAATGGTTTTGATAGAGGTTAGGGGTACGAGGCTATTTTGTTCCTGGGTGGTTTTTGTGGGTGGCGTTAGATCGTAATCGTTCACTCTTTTTAATACTTATTACATGTACTTGTGATCGTTTAGTTTTAGGGTTAGTGTCGTTAATTAGTGGTCTCCTTCTTCTATTTCTGCTGTTTGTTCTTTCCAGTAAATTATCTTTTGTTGTTGTTACAATTTTCATATGTTCAGTCAGTTCCGGCTTCTTTTGCTCTTAAAGGTGCAGTATGGCCATCAAGTTAAAACATGTGAATCCCGAATTTTTCAGACCAGATATATAGGGAAGTGTTATTCAGGAATTTTCTGCAAATAGCAAGTTTGTGACCGTTCGCTTTTAAGAACAAGCTTTGTGATAAGGTCTCGTGTGACGGCAGCACGACAAAAAGATGGCAATACTCAAGTCATGTTTTCGCCTTCGAGAATGTTTTCATGGTTTATGTTCTTCAAGTTGTCCCAAACCAGACTTTGGAACTGGCACTGAAGTATTCAAAAAGAATTCAAAATGTTATTTACAATGTCACACAATAATGAAACAAAGAACGCAGCCTTGCACTTCAATTGAAATTAAGAAATTTACCTATGAAAAATGCACACGAAGTTTGTGAAAAGTCCGACTCGGTCTGTATATTAGAAATGATGCAACACTTCCTTCATTATATTTCCGGTGAAACTAAGGTAAGCAGTTCCTTCAGGGAATATTGTACCTTTAAACAGATGACTAAATGTATCCACAGCATAACTCTGGCATGACTTTTTGACCCGCATTATGTCCCGCTAAGGTTTTTATTTCTTTGTTCTACAGTCCTCGTTAATCCTGTGTTCGACCTTGGCTTTCTGGTTCAATAGCACTACAGGCGACTTTCGTGTTAAGGCTTAATTCCTGTTAGAAATAGGCCCAGAGAGTATAGTGAAGGCTATGTTATCAATGGTGTTTCGGTTAGTTAGTTAGTTAGTTGTTGATTTTTGGGTCCAGCGGACCATATAGGCCAAATCAGGACCCCAAATGGTGTTTCGGTACTGTAAGTTGTACAACGGATGAGATCATTACTTTAGTGTCACAAAGACGCAGTTGAAACAATAGTTGTTATTAACTTCGTTGACTTCATTTCCATGGTGTTAGGAAACACACCTGGCAGTATAAGTGCATGTAACTGACTTTTTCTGAGTCTTTGAACGTTACATTCTTCCTTCCTGCATTCGTTCGTTCATTCATTCATTTATTCATTCAAGAATGTTTTTGGGTTTTTTCTGTTTAGGATGGGGTTATCGTCCTTATTATTTAAAGTTTTTTCCCTCACTCCCCCCCACCCCCCTTTTCTCCTTTTTATAAGCATATTATGATAATTAATAATCGCATCATCTCTTTTGTTGTTTGCGTACAGTCACCCTTTAATGAATTAATATGGAAACCTCTGTGATCGCTTCCACACACACACACGCACACACACTCTCTCTTGTTCTCTCACCCCCCCCCCTCCTCTCCCGTCTATACAAAAATAAAATATGCAAACGTCTCAATCCCCACTACAATGAGCAATCTGTATTTGATATGAATCTACCATTGATCTGTCCTTTCTGCGTGACAAACGCTAAAGTCTGTGAACAGCTACATACAAAGCAGAACTAGAGAAAGAGAGCTAAACAAGCTAGAGAGATTACGTTCGTTCCATTGTCAAGTGCCAGTGAGCGTTGTGCCCTTCGAGAACTTTTCCCCTGACTATCGAACCGGTGTATAGGTGTCGATCACAGGCGCTGGAAATGTATTATTCCTTGTTTCGAGAGAAAAAAGAACGTGTTTTTGCTTCGTCCATTTTGGGAGCAACAACTATTCTACGATAAGTCACAGCATCAGTTATGATCATTTTTTTATTTATTTATTTATATGGGAGATTTATATAGCGCTTGACGTTCTCTAAGCGCTTTACATATTAATTTCTGCCGTGTGAGATGGAATTTTTTACACAATATATCACGCATTCACATCGGCCAGTAAATCTCAAGCCATTACGGGGAATATTTACTTTTCACGGCCTATTATTCCAAGTCACACGGGTATTTGGTGGACATTTTTTTTATCTATGCCTATACAATTTTTGCCAGGAAAGACTAGACCCTTTTGTCAATCGTGGGATCTTTAACGTGCACACCCCAATTCTTGTCGGTTGTGTATTTTTTGTTTGTCCATTGTAAAGGCCAGTAGGTCGACGTTCTTATGAATGTATCGTTTTCTCCTGAATGAACGTCCCCATAACTTCTCCCTTCCTAATGATATTTGGTACAGTATCCCTGTTTCGAGGCTTTTCATTGCTCTTTTGAGATTTGAGATTTTAAAGTATCTGGGCCAGGCTGGAATTATTACAAAATGCTGGTAGCTGTGATGCTTACAAAGATTATTCGCGAATTGACGATATCACCGTCTTTTGCATCTGTTGGACTAAACACTTTGGGGTCACCTCTCAGTCTGCGTATTCGGCAATAGGTAGATTGTTGATAGTACTTACCTTTGTAATATATCAGTAATTCATCGGTGATTAATATTAATGATGATTGCAAAACCATCGGAATCTTTGTAATTTCTTTCACGTTAAGAGCTAGTTTTAATTGCTGTTATAGTTTGGTGTCCAAAGTGACACAGATACACATCTAGGCCTTTAAAAATGTGTCAGAAAGCAAATGTAATCTATGAATTTAACCAGAAGGAGAACATCTGTTCAATCGAGCCGTCGTGGGCGAATCCAGTGGGCTTACCACTAGTACAGAAGGTCACAGGGAACGTGTGATATTAACTTCATATCTCACCAAGAGATGAAAAGAACAAGTACTAAATCTGTACTGACTCAGTGAATAGCCATTTTGACGCTCAATACGGGATTGTTAGGGTCTATTGTGTGTAACGTTCCTATGAAAATGTTCTCATAACAAACACATTCAGAAAACCTATTCTTGCAATTTCAGCAACGATTCGAATTTTAACAAGAAGTTGAAACTCAAACTTGTTCGCGTGCCTATGAACTAATGGAGAAACGACTATTTATTTCATACTCAGATATCGGTACCACTTTTATCAATGCTTGGCATGCTGTTAAAACCACTGGTTAGAGTGGTCTGGTCTAATCGTGATACGAGTTCTCGTCGTGAACGTTTGGACTAAATTTTCACCTGTGCATTGCATTTGAGATCGTGATTCATTGTCTTCTGCTGCGTTTTTCTGGTGTCTTACTTGTAAGTTGTATTCATTTATCATAAGTATTATTTATTTCAATTATTATTGTTCCTTACGTGTATTCATTCAGTTCCTTTATTAGTGATTTCCTTCCTTCGTTCCTTTGTGACTTCCTTTATTTCTTTGATTAGTTGTTCGGTGTTCATGCATTCCTCTTGGAATCATGCAGTTGATTCCAATTTCTGTGGCTTTCCTGATCAGAAACACTCCAATAATGTGAGTTACTCACTCTTCTAACATCATTGCTGAGAGACAGCGCTTTCAGTCATGCAACCCCTCAAAACTGAGGCCAAAACTAAGCGGTGTTTTTCTTTTTCTTTTTATCTTTTTAATGTCTACCGTGGTTGAAACTTGCCAACTGGTCAAATGTTCAATCCGGAAAAGTGTTCCAAATCGCCAAAGAAGCGGGTTTTTAAGGTAACAAAACGTATGAAGAAATGAAACATGCCGATTGGTATGCGTATTTTTTAGTTGAGGTACCATAGTTGTGTAATGAATGTTTTGCTGAGTTTACTATTGGCTGCCACTCACACAGCAGTATAATTGATATGGCCATGTTCTTATGGCCGGCAGAATGAAGTGAGCTTTGTATCACTTTCAAGACTTTTGGGTGCATTGCTGCAAGCACTTCCGTTAATCTTAATTCTCAGACCACCACAAACTCACAAGTTCAGCGCCAGTTACCCCCCCCCCCCCTTCCCTCCCACTTTCTCTCACTCTCTCTCTCTTTCTTACACTCTCTCTCTCTCACTCTCTCTCTCTCTCTCTCTCTCTCTCTCTCTCTCACTCTCTCTCTCTCTCTCTCTCTCTCTCACTCTCTCTCTCTTTCTTACACTCTCTCTCTCTCACTCTCTCTCTCTCTCTCTCTCTCACTCTCTCTCTCTCTCTCTCTCTCTCTCTCTCTCTCTCTCCCTCTTTCTTTCTTTCTCCCGCTCCCACTCCTCTCTCTCTCTCTCTCTCTCTCTCTCTCTCTCTCTCTCTCTCTCTCTCTCTCTCTCTCTCTCTCTCAGTAACATCTCTCTCTTAGGGCTGGATGTAAAAAAGCACATATTCTTGCTGATCTAGGCCCTATTACTCTTGATAATACAGATTTTGTCTTGTCTTGTCTTGTCTTGTGTTGTCTCTCTCTCTCTCTCTCTCTCTCTCTCTCTCTCTCTCTCTCTCACCCCCCCCCCTCCTCACTGCCTGTCTGCGTGCCCGTCTGGCCATCAGTTAATCTACCTATCCCTCTGTCCCTCCATCACCCCCCTCACAACCACCTCCTTCTTCTTCTTCACTGTCCGCTCTTTCCATGTTTCAGTCCTCACCTTTTATACTTATTTGTTACAAGATAGAAAGAGAAGTTTGTTTATATAAAGGCCTAGGCCCCATATGCAGGGGTAGGAACAATCAAACTTATGTGAGTCCAACCAGTCGTTAAAACATCAACCGTTTAATTTAAATTCACCCCCACCCACCTTTTCATTCTGCGTTACGATTTAGACACAAAAGTACATAGTTTATTTATAGAAAGGCCCAGGAACCGTATGAAGGGGTAGGAACAATCAAACCTGGGACATGATACTACATTTGTGAGTGCAACGGATCCTTAAAACATTAAACGTTTTATTTAAATTCACCCTTACCCCACCGTATTATCCTTCTTCGTTACAAGTTAGACACAGAAGTACATGTATATGGTTGATTTTTATATGTGAAAAAACAACTCTAGGCTTCCTATGAAAGAGTAGGAACAATCAAGCCTAGGACAGGATACTACATTTGTGAGTGCAACCCGTCCACAAAACATCAACCGTTTCATTTAAATCCTCAATCTGTAATTGTATGCATGCGTTTATTCCACCTCTCCAACATTCAAATGCCAGTTGGCTCGCAGTCTCTATAAATAAACATTTGGGGGGGCATGAAATGCATGTTTATATTCCACCTACCGTACGGTTCAAATGTCAGTTGGCTCATAACTGTCTATCACTCTCTCTCTCCCCCCCATGTAAGACTCCCTCCCTTTTGAGACCCTGTTTTCACTGGTTTTTGGTTTGTTTATAACCTCTGCACATGTATCCCCATTTTAAGACTCCGTCCTTTCCCTCACAACCCCTCAAAACTGAGGCCAAAACTGTGGGGTTTTTTAATTTATTTTTAAAGCCTGATTTTTTCCCTCATTTTGTTTAGGTCCTAAAAGCGGGGTTCCACTTGACTACCCCGAGCAAGCAGTTTCTTCAACAACACATTTCATTAAATACATGTATGTATTTATATCTCACCTGACCTACCATTTAAAAGGCAGTTGGCATGGCCTCTATCGACGTCTCGCTCTTCTTAAGCCTGTTCTTATGTATCTACCTCTCTTTTCAGTGTCTCACAACGTCTCCCTACTCTCTGTGGGGCCAAAGTGCTGCGTTTTTCCACAGCATTTACCCCAAGTACACGATTAAGAAAAGACGATTCCTGTTCTTTTCACGGCCGTTTCACCTTGGGTGCACTCAACACCTTTCACGCTCAGATAGGAATGGAACCCATTTCAGGCGTTCTGTGTGCGTGGCTTCGAATAAGGAACGGCTGTTATTGATGTGAATCGTGAAAAGGGTTCGATCTTTGGAGTGAACGAGGGGGAGCATTGTGGAGAAGTCACAGTGGTCGTGTATCGTCGTGTGTGTGTGTGTGTGTGTTGTCTGTAGTGAGAGTGTGGATAGTGTGGTAGGGGTACGCAAAGGAATGGTGTCGTGTTTGGGGTGTTGCTTTAGTGGGGAGAGAGCGCTTTCGCCGGTACTTAGTCGATTGCCGTCTGTCTGACTGTGAGTGTGTGTGTGTGTGTGTGTGTGTGTGTGTGTGTGTGTGTGTGTGTGTGTGTGTATCTGTCTGTCTGTCTGCCTGTCTGTCCGTCCGTCCGTCTGTGTCTCTCTCTTGCTGTGTTGCCCCCCCCCCCCCCCCCGCCCGACCTCGACATAAAGTTATATATTCCACACCGACTTCTAATTTAACACATCAGGAAAGTTTAGTGAAAGGAGACGTCTCTCGCACGTCCACTTAATTTAGCTTAATATAATTATCTGTCTGTCTCTCTGTCTGTCTGTCTCTCTCTGTCTCTGTCTCTCTGTCTCTCTGTCTGTCTGTCTGTCTCTCTCTCTATCTCTTTCTGTCTCTCTCTGTCTCTCTCTGTCTCTCTGTCTCTCTCTCTCTCTCTCTCTCTCTCTCTCTCTCGCTCGCTCGCTCTCTCTGTGACTGTCTGTGACTGTCTGTGTGTATATATATATGATTAGAGTAGTATTCCCTAGCCGGACGAGGGCTGGTTGAAAAAAAACTCGTTTGTAAGCTCATGGCACAACGTTCGTAAAATATAATTTAATTTGATTTGATCTCTCTTCACTCCTTCAGCACTTATTTAGCTGATCAAACACTATCAACGCCGTAAAAAAACAACAACACCACCCCACATACATAGGCCATTCATAAAAGACAACACACACATATACAGGCCTAATACGGTACGATTGTAACAACTACAATATAAAATCAAAGATTGCCAGCAAAATTAACAACCCCTACAGCTGTTCGTGAACAGACCACACGAAAGAAGCGCCAAGAGTTAAAAGCATGACCTCTGTAATTGCAAAGGTAGCGTTAGCGTGTCAGTGTCAATGAAATAGCCCTTGAGTAAACAAGGGAGAATATATGGCTGGCATGAACCGGGGTATTGAGTCTTCGATCTTGTGTGAAAGTGTGGTATGGGGAAAACATTCTCTGATGTTCGATATTTGTCATGTTTTCTTTGTCGCCTACCACCGTCCCTGCATCTCTCTCTCTCTCTCTCTCTCTCTCTCTCTCTCTCTCTCTCTCTCTCTCTCTCGCTCGCTCTCTCGGTCTCTCTGGGGAAAACATTTTCTGATGTTCGATATTTGTCATGTTTTCTTTGTCTCCTACCACCGCCCCTCCCTCTCTTTCTCTCTCTCTCTCTCTCTCTCTCTCTCTCTCTCTCTCTCTCTCTCTCTCTCTCTCTCGCTCGCTCTCTCTCTCTCCCTCTCTCTCGCTCTCTCTGTCTCTCTCTCTCTCTTTCTCTCTCTCTCTCTCTCTCGCTCGCTCTCTCTGTCTCTCTCTGTCTCTCTCTCTTTCTCTCTCTCTCTCTCTCGCTCGCTCTCTCTGTCTCTCTCTCTCTGTCTCTCTCTCTCTCTCTCTCTGTCTCTCTCTCTCTCTCTCGCTCGCTCTCTCTGTCTCTCTCTGTCTCTCTCTCTCTGTCTCTCTCTCTCTCTCTCTCGCTCGCTCTCTCTGTCTCTCTCTGTCTCTCTCTCTCTGTCTCTCTCTCTCTGTCTCTCTGTCTCTGTCACTGTCTCTGTCTCTCTCTCTCTGTCTCTCTCTCTCTCTCCCTCTCTCTCCGTGTTTGTTTCTCCTTCTGCCATTGTCCCCCCCCCCTCCAGCGTTTTCAGAGAGAGAGAGAGAGAGAGAGAGAGAGATGGGGGGGGGGGGGGGACAGACATGCAGGCAAACAAACAGAGACATTTAAAAGTGTTACACCAACGTGGTGCGGACTGGATCCCTGACTTAGACAAGCAGGCAAAAGTTGATCATAGAAGCATCACCCGTCAACCAAGCATTCAACACACACGGGCAACCAACCACTTCAAACGGTATCGCCAATCTTGCATGCAGTCATAGTGATCTCCAATAACCACCGCCCCCACGGCATGAGCCCCCTGTCCTCGCATGTCCCCGATGACCCCGAGTATCACGAATCTCACCCGCAATACAGTGAAACCCCCCCTTTCCTCATAATTGTTTTTCCCTTGATAATTACCATTTTCACGTGTTTATTACTAATTTTCCCGGGAAAATTACTAATTTTCCCGGAATAATTACTAACTTTCACCTGTTAATTACTAATTTTTAGTTTTGGCTCACTTCCTGACGGATTGCTAGTGCCAAAACTAAAAATTAGTCATTTTCCCGTGAAAATTACTAATTATCCCGTGAAAATGAGTAACTAACGAGTGAAAACAGTAACTGACAGCGTTAATTAGTAATTATCACGTGATAATGGGTAACCCCAGGTTTTGGCACTAGTAAGCCGTCATACCATTCCAGAGGCGATTAATTGTCTCTGTCGACTCAAGGTACAACTTTGAGATTGTTTAACAAGATGGTGTTATTCACGGACGAAATTCTTCTTATTAATTTCTCACTGGTTTTGTTACATTTGTTTCCGGCAATCAGAACAGGTTCTCGTGAGATTAACTGAAAAATTGAAGATGTTATTGATGTGCCCGTGCGTGCACACAAATAGAATAGAATACAATACAATAACACAATGCAGTGCAGTGCAATGCAACGCAACCCAACACAACGCAACACAATACAACACAACACAACACAACACAACACAATACAATACAATTTCTCTTCCTTTTCACTTCCTCATTCTCAAGCTAAGAAAAAAAGGAAACATCGTTGACCAACTCTTTTTCAGTTGTAATCGCTAGCACCATGAAACTGTAAAAGATTGTGGAATAGTTTGATGCTAAGATGTGTACAGAATTGTTGAGAGAACGAACATGTTTTGGAGATGAAGTTTCATTCTTTGAAGGCCAGTGCAGTAGGCTTGGGTTTTGGTCGGTATTGAAAAACCGAATCATGATTTAGTTTGAATTGTGCGTCTAGGCTTTGGGCCACTTGGAAAGTGGTACTATGAACAGGCGAGATATTTCTTTGTTTAATTATTTTGTTCTGTCTGTTTAACTGCTTGTTTGATAGGGAGTGTTCTGGGATTGTGTCTGGTTGACTGATTGGTTGACTGTGTGAATTGGTTTCTTGGTTGTTTGGTTGATTCATTGCAATAAATTGATATTACGGCAGGAACATCATGGTCATCGTACCCTATAACTATCAACGCCTTTGTCAATTATGATCGAATCTCCCATGAAATCATGCAAGTTGGTCTTAAGTTTCAAGCCCCTGTGGTCGCTTTGCATGCATACACTCAGGGGTTACACTAATATGTCTAATCCGTTGTTCGCCCCCCTGAAGCGTGAAGCGGTGATCAGAGGAGAGATAGTGTTGAGTGTCGTCTGGTTGTTGGCGCGCTACTGTCGGGGCTTAACACATCAAAGCTGTCGCGTTACTTGGTAATGCTCTAATGTCCAAAGTTGAAGGTATTCTTATTGGCTTCAGTTGTGAGTGTCAAGTACATGGAGACAAGAGACATTGAAGAGGTTGGGAGGAGAACGACTCAATAATCAATACGGAAACGAGTCTAAGGTGACATCATTTTTCTCGTCTGAGACTGCCGGTGGTCACGTTTGGTGATACTAGTTCGTCCCCCCCGAGGGACCGTTCCGCTGTACACTGGCAGCCCGAGAGGAGAACAATGACGTCATCTTTGTCTCGGTTCTGTATTGAGTATTCGTTCGCTGAGAGAGACACAAACGCACAGACATACACGCGGGCTTTTTCTTCCTTTGAGAGTTCAAAACGTGTGTCTTTTGATCCTTCTACTCCTCCCCTCTCGTGCTCTTTGACTAGAAGTTTTCTGGAAATAACTCTGTCAAGATTATCAAGCGCTGTGGAAGAGTTGCGGGGCGCAACCTCGTGCAAACAGGAAACACTGGTCGACCAGCGATTGACGGACTCCCTTGTGTTTGTTTACAGTGTCCGCTCGATACGACCCCATTTGTTTTGAAAATATCCACATCAATTTGTTGCTGCAATGCCGGATTGCTTGTCCAGAATTCTGATATAGCCGATAACGTGTTTTACCTGAGGTTACGTGAGTTTCGCTTGAGGTCGATGTCACGTTACGGCAGGCCATCGCCAGTGCGATGCTTCGATGTGTAAATTGTTGAAAGAAAAAGGCATCATATCGATTGGACACTGCATTACATGCACATCGGTTATTTGCTGCTATCGTGGTTTTAACTGGCCGAGCACGTGTTCCTGTTTGTGAGCGAAAAACGGGGCACAACTCCTGCAAATCCTGACAGAATCCAGTATTCAGTATTATTACTATTTCTGCTACTACTTCCACTACTGGTCCAAGAACAGCAGCTACCACAACTAGTAGTAATACTACGACGACTATTAAAATTTGCTCCTGCTGCGAAGCTTCATTGACTCTTTCGATTATTCCTTTTTCGCTGATCACATAACTGTGACAATCCTTTCCACTGCAAGACAACTGTCACATACCACAACACTGATTACCGTTTCTTACACACTGCTAACTCCATATAAATTTCCTTCAATATTTCAAAAAGATTGTAATTCCGTCTGAATGATTTATGTTAATGAACAAGTGAATATGAGTAATGCCTTGTCGTCATTTCTAGTTTAGCGTCGTCTTGGTAAACCCGCTGTAAATCTGTAATATACTTGAACTTGATGACATTTAGAATACATACTTCATGCGTTTATCGATTCAGCTGTCAAAAATCCATCTTGGTTATGATGATGTGACGCAGTGTATACTTATCTTGATGTTTTCTTTCTCTGTGACAGTATGATAGAGAACAGTTTCTTATCCGAAGACTTTGGGACCTGCACAAGTCACCACGTGACCATATTGATGGTCTGATAGGTAAATGGGTATGACGTAGTTGTGTAGTGCGACATCAGTTGTAGTGTAGCTTTGACGTAGTTGCTGTGTGTAGAGAACATTCTCCCAACAAGCGGAATTTTCGTTGTAGCTTGGCTTGTTTTGTCTGCTTTGTGCAAATTTAACTGCTCATTACGCAGCAAATAAAAGCACAAGATTGCTTATTTGCCTTAATGTGCTTTTTTTGATTGTGGATTTTGTTTTTATTGTCACTCGGGAAACCCACAGACTTGCAAAGAGCACATTTTGTTTCGTGCGTATCATACACTTTTACACTTTTGCAAATATTGTCTTCCAATTATGTTCGAATGGTGGTTGAACTAGGATATTGCCGTGACTTGTGTAACGTTGTACGCTTTGTTTCATTGTTATTTCTGTATCATGTTGTTAAATGTTTAACAAGTTGATCGTTGTTGTTAAATGGATAATTATATTAAAGTCAAACGTGTTATTGTCCCACATCCTTTGTGGACAAACACATTAAACCAAAAACCCTATTACCCATTCACCTAATAAATTGTTAGTCGATCACTCGTGTACTGTCTTTGCTCTTTGAATATTTAGCGCACATTGTGGAAGGAACGTCTTCACATACAAAAACTAGCGAACAAGGAGAAGAAGAAGACACACACAAAAACGCATAGAGCCTAAATGAACCATTTTGTTTGGCAGTTAATTAAAAAAGCTTTTCTCTACAGTTTTTACTGCCAAAGGCTTTATTCAATCCGGCATTTCACCAAGACTGAGCTTATGCCTGTCAGCATTTATAAAATAAAATAAAAAATAAAAAAACTTAATTTATAATATTGACGTCCACAAAACAATGTAGAGCTCTAGGACAAAACATGCCAGGTTGTTTAGCGTAAACCGAGAGCCATAATCATACACGCGGAATCGGCTTAGAACCAAAGTCTTCACATGGGAGCTAAGAAGGACTGGGGAACGATACAGAGTTATCGCCCTTCCCTAGGTAGCTAATTATTGAGGATTAGGAGCGGTTAGACAAATGGAGGTGCGCCGGTGTTCTCGCATAAACGTTACGTGAGTGCAGTATAATTACGCAAAGGTTCTTGAGGCAGGTTGTTTGTCTTGTACATCACAAGTCTCTCCGTGGTTCTAAGCTGAACTGGTCAAGTTCTTGTATAGAATATAGTCAATTTTTGTGAAGATTTTAGTCAAGCAGTATATAAGAAATGTTAAGTCCTTTGTACTGGAAACTTACATTCTCCCAGTAAGGTCATATATTGTACTACGTTGCAAGCCCCTGGAGCAAATTTTTGATTAGTGCTTTTGTGAACAAGAAACAATTGACAAGTGGCTCTATCCCATCTCCCCCCTTTCCCCGTCGCGATATAACCTTCGTGGTTGAAAACGACGTTAAACACCAAATAAATAAAGAAAGAAAGAAAGAACTGGTCAAGTGAAATCTGCGTTGTCTGGTCTGTGAAGGTCCTTGGAATTCAACACACGGCCATATTCAAAATTAGATTGTTCTTGTCAGTTCTGCCGATTTTTGCCCAGCTCTCTGTGTGAACTTGGAGTTAAGGGAACTTTTCTTGTCAAGGAGAATATTATCAGCGGATACGATCTCTTTGTCTTTGGTGGGTTGTGTAAATGCTCTTACTTGCAGTATTCGTTTGGCCGAATAAGACATGGTTTCTTTTTACATTTGTTGGAACGAACCTATGACATCGGTCACACATCTGTCATCTTTTTTTGATTTCGATTACTTCGTCTGTTTCAGCCTAATTGTTTGGAGTTCAAAGCATTGTGAATCGGTCCAAGATTCATTGAAGACTTATTCACAGCAAAGATCCGTCCACTTCTGAACCAACGACTTTCTTAAGATACATTTCGTACTAGTGAGTAGGTCCTCCCATGATAAAGGTGTTTGCGCTTTGAATTAACACTTGCCAGTAATCATTTATTGCGTGTTCTTTCAGAAAATGTCGGGATCTTGCTTATTTCGGTTGATCAATGATAACATCTTTGAATCTTGTAACCACTCGAAGAATTGTAATCATTTTTTTCGTGTTCTTCCAGAAAATGTCGGCATCTTACTTATACCGGTTGATCAATGATAACATCTTTTAATCCTGTAACCACTTGAAGAATTGTATGGAGTAATATTTAAACCTTCTAAGTTTTAATATTTAACACGTGTTCGATGTGAGCTAGGGTTGTGGTGTTTACACGTGTATCAAGTAACAAACCACTCCTAATGCTTTGGTTACCTTCAGATTTGTATACTAAACCTTCTATTTTGTTTTCGTTATTAATTGTGTACAATTAACTGTGTACAAAATAATGTTTCTCCCTGTGCATAATTTTGTAACTCACACCTAACACCATCTTCTCTAAGCTAACAGTGGTGGTTTGGCTATAACGTATAAGGGTGCTACTTTATGATTTTCTTTGGTGATAGTGACAGAGGAAAGTTAGGATGACGGTTTAGAGGAAATATTGTGTTTGTCATGGCTGTGCTTTATTCAGGCTAGTAATTACTTTAAAATGTTATTCAGCTCGCAACACATGTTCTTCCCAACCTAATGATGGCAATGTAACGGACAGAGTTTAAGTTTAAGTTGAAGATCAGGGAATGCTTGCAATGCAATACAGAGTTGATGTTACAATAAGTAAAGATTGAATATTGAATTCAATATAGTTTTACATGAAAGTGTTTCGCTTTAAGCGGCTTGCAGTGTGATTTTAGTGCATACATTTGGCGGCTTCTGCAAATATGTGCTTTTTGACCATAAGACAAACTTAGAGATCTCCCTTTTTTGGTTGCATTTACATAACATTATTTTTTGCAACATTTTTTTTTAAAGAATTCACGTTGCCAAATGTTTTTGGATCATGTGAAAAAACGAAACGATTTTTATGTTTTAGATAAACATACCCTGTTGCTTTAAACCTGCCTTCAGAGATCTTTTCCATGTCTATTAATTTTCAAAGAAAAGTACAGTCTTATTTTTTAAGTAGCTTACGTATATATTAGAATTTTTTATGTTGATTGGTTTAGTAATTCGCCATTTTACATAGATAACAGTGCTGTCGATTTATTTTATTTTTTATCTTAATGACCAGAAGAGTTTGTTTGCAGTGACGCGTATGGCTCACTTTGTTTGCACCTGTCTAGAGCTTCTTGTCATTTAAAACCCTGTTAATTTTTGTTGTGCTTTTTTCTTTTTTGTGGGTTCTCAGACCAGGCGGCTCTTTGTACTCTTTGTTTCTATTACTTTGGCTTGGATTGAGAGTTGTTTGTATCTCGTGACTCGCTAACGTTAATTAACTTTGTTTTTTCGTCATACTATAATAGACACTTTTTTCCTGTACTTCAATACAATTTCAATGTTATTTGAACGATTTTAACGGGAAAGTCTTGACAACAATAATGTGGTTTTTATACGAGAGAAATATATTTATTATGAAATTAAATCTCGGAGCAACTGATATTTGCGTATCACCAGTAACATTTCTTACTATTGTGCTTTCGGATCATGTATAGCATTTTCATGTTCGCGGGTGTGTGTTGATTTGCTTTGGGGTAGTTGGTTTTTTTGGGGGGAGGGGTCGTTTTGGCCTTTGGTGTATAGCGAACTCATATATTGAAGCCCTGATGTAGAGAGTAATCATACAATTGCAAAGAAATGCTGAATGCAAAAAAAAGTGGTTTGTACAGGGTGGGCATTGACGTATTTCATCACGAGAAGTGGAAATCTACACAAAACACGTCTATTAAATATTAATTAACTGATTATTAATTCTTACGAAGTATTATTGCAAGCCAGAGCTTGGCGTTAATAACGGCAGCTTCGTTTAAAAACTCTCGATTGTTACGTTCATTTTGTATAACACAATGTGACTGGTCGAAGTGTATGTACATGTTAGTAATTCCAACAAACAACGGTACTTAACATTTTTCATGTGTGACGTAACCCTTGCCTCATCAGGAACACCACGTGACTACAGCATCTTCGAGAAAATGCTGCAAGAAGGACAACTCCGCCAGGACTTTCGGTACCAGGGATTCCCGAACCAGTCCATGCAGAGTCCTCGTCAGCCCATCACAGCTCCCATATCGGACTCATCCGCCGACAAGAGACGAAATGAGGAAAACTTTATGAAATACTTTGGCAAGTCCTCCATTTTCGACCCAGGTAATACAACAGAATGAGAAAAGCTTGATCTGGAATATGGACAAAACAGGGATGTTGTGAGGATTTTCCTGTGGTGGTTTTCTTCCTGAGCTAACACCGTCTGTGTCCGTTCTTGCTTTTTCCTCTTTGTGAGTTTTTTTCTGTGGAACTGAAGACTGAAGAGTTTGGCTCGGTTGTATTTGTAGTGTGTTGTTGATTTTCTGTTTGAGGTGATGTGATTTGGTTGGTTTGGGCTTGATTTGAGCATTACACATGACCAGAGACACGTACGAGGAAAACGCAATTGTTCGTCTTTTTTTGTTGTTGCTTATTTTGTTTAATTTTTAAAATTTTGTTTTACCCCTTTTATCGACAGTATTTTAAAACCCTCTGTTCCTCTTCATTAGAACATTCTTTGGACAAAACTGTTCACCCTAGTAACTAAGAAAGCATGTGTGTAACCTGCACAAATTGCATGTCTTTCAGTCAATGGCACCCTATCTCTGCCTTTAACTTCAGTACTCTTCCATGTGTACACTCAATTATCTGTCATCAAATTGACTGGGTAGAGAAGAGAAAAACAGCAACGTTTGCTTTGTCTTCTTCTTCTTCTTCTGTGTTCGTGGGCTGAAACTCCCACGTACACTACGTGTTTTTTGCACGAGTAGAATTTTACGTGTATGGCCGTTTTTACCCCGCCATTTAGGCAGCCATACGCCGCTTTCGGGGGAAGCATGCTGGGTATTTTCTTGTTTCTATAACCCACCGAACTCTGACATGGATTACAGGATCTTTTTCGTGCGCACTTGGTCTTGTGCTTGCGTGTACACACGGTGTTCGGACACCGAGGAGAGTCTGCACACAAAAATAAATCTCTCGCCGAACGTGGGGACGAACTCACGCTGACAGCGGCCAACTGGATACAAATCCAGCGCGCTACCGACTGAGCTATATCCCCGCCCGTTTGCTTTGTCTGAATAGAGGCTTGGGTTTAGCTGCACAGTTTGCAGTATTTCGTCTTCTGATACTCTTTCTCTTTACTTGTTTCTAAACTCTCCACAAGTTTACGTTTATGTTCTTTTGGTCTTCGTTGTTGTGGTTCTCATTTCTCATTTGGATTTGTTTGTCATTTGCAATCCTTTTTATATTTAGTCAAGTTTTGACTAAATATTTTAACATCGAGGGGGAATCGAAACGAGGGTCGTGGTGTATGTGCGTGCGTGTGTGCGTGCGTGTGTGTGTGTGTGTGTGTGTGTGTGTGTAGAGCGATTCAGACTAAACTACTGGACCGATCTTTATAAAATTTGACATGAGAGTTCCTGGGTATGAAATCCCCGAACGTTTTTTTCATTTTTTTGATAAATGTCTTTGATGACGTCATATCCGGCTTTTCGTGAAAGTTGAGGCGGCACTGTCACGCCCTCATTTTTCAACCAAATTGGTTCAAATTTTGGTCAAGTAATCTTCGACGAAGCCCGGGGTTCGGTATTGCATTTCAGCTTGGTGGCTTAAAAATTAATAAATGACTTTGGTCATTAAAAATCGGAAAATTGTAAACAAAAAATGAAAATTTATAAAACGATCCAAATTTACGTTTATCTTATTTTCCATCATTTGCTGATTCCAAAAACATATAAATATGTTATATTCGGATTAAAAACAAGCTCTGAAAATTAAATATATAAAAATTATTATCAAAATTAAATTGTCCAAATCAATTTAAAAACACTTTCATCTTATTCCTTGTCGGTTCCTGATTCCAAAAACATATAGATATGATATGTTTGGATTAAAAACACGCTCAGAAAGTTAAAACAAAGAGAGGTACAGAAAAGCGTGCTATCCTTCTTAGCGCAACTACTATCCCGCTCTTCTTGTCAATTTCACTGCCTTTGCCATGAGCGGTGGCCGGACGATGCTACGAGTAAAATGGCATTGCGTTCAGTTTCATTCTGTGAGTTCGACAGCTACTTGACTAAATATTGTATTTTCGCCTTACGCGACTTGTTTTAAAGGTATGGTGAACCAACCAATCTTATTAGTGCTACTTTATGGGGAATTTAATTCTTGATTATTTTAATAACAAATAATCAATTAAATGTGTGTGTGCTTTCTCAAAAGTTATGCAAAGTGTATTGCTGAATACGAGTGAATGTCTGTAACAGTATAGATGTACATTTAAGCTGAAGTACACATTTTAAGTGAAGTCTCAAGCGCAAAGCAACGTGAGAAGAAAAGAAAACAGAATTGCGTTTTACCTATTAGTATTAGAAGGTATTTTACAACACAGTAAGAACTATCTTTTTCTTTGGTTTTAGTGTTAGACAAAAAGATTTTTGGCTCACGTAAATGTAGCCTATGCGATCGTAACTTTGTCTGTCTGTGCGTGCGTATGTGCGTGCGTGTGTATGTCTGTGGTAGAAACTTTAACATTTCGTCATTTGAAGACGTCACATTATGACGTAAGAGGGTTAGACGTCACGCGAAGGAATTACTGAAAGTCTCGGTCATTGTTATTTTGGGCGGGCCGAGACTAGTTGGCAGTCGTGTGCAGACAGACAGATCTAGATCTAGTGTCTCGCTTTCTTGCACAGTGTCACCTATGCTTACTGTGTGTGTGTGTGTGTGTGTGTGCGTGTGTGCGTGTGTGTGTGTGTGTATGTGTGTATGTGTGACGGAGTGATTGAGTTTGTGTTACTGTTTGTCGATTTCTTACGTGAGCCGTGAAGGCTTCGCCTCTTGTTTTTAACCTTCGCCGGCACTCGTGGGTCCGTGCGGACCCAGAAGGGTGTTTGATTGCAAATATCTTTTAAACGAGTTGGAATTTTTTAATGAGCTTTTAGAAATGCCTCAGACACCTAACAAGCTATCATCTCCTAAAAGCTCATTAAATTTCAGTGATAATTAATTAATTAATTAATGGTCAAATTTAGACTACACACGGAAGCATTCGTGGGGACGTGCGGACCCATACTTCTCAAAGAAGGAAAAGCGTGTATACCCTTCCGAGGCACTCGTGGGTCCGTGCGGACCCAGAAGGGTGTTTGATTGCAAATATCTCTTAAACGAATGGATTTTTTTAATGAGCTTTTAGAAATGCCTCAGACACCTACAAAGCTTTCATCTCCTAAAAGCTCATTAAATTTCAGTGATAATTAATTAATTAATTAATTAATGGTCAAATTTAGACTACACACGGAAGCATTCGTGGGGACGTGCGGACCCATACTTCTCAAAGAAGGAAAAGCGTGTATACCCTTCCGAGGCACTCGTGGGTCCATGCGGACCCATACTTCTCAAAGAAGGACAATTGTGCAAACCCTTCCGTGGCACTCGTGGGGCCATGCAGACCCATAATATTTTACCAAATACCGTGTGTAGTCTAAATTTGACCATTAATTAATTAATTAATTATCACTGAAATTTAATGAGCTTTTAGGAGATGATAGCTTTTTAGGTGTCTGAGGCATTTCTAAAAGCTCATTAAAAAATTCCAACTCGTTTAAGAGATATTTGCATCAAACACCCTTCTGTGTCCGCACGGACCCACGAGTGCCACGGAAGGATATGCATATTTTTCTTTCTTTGAGAAGCATGGGTCTGCACGGCCCCACGAGTGCCACGGAAGGATATGCATATTTTTCTTTCTTTGAGAAGCATGGGTCTGCACGGCCCCACGAGTGCCACGGAAGGATATGCACATTTTTCCTTCTTTGAGAAGCATGGGTCTGCACGGCCCCACGAGTGCCACGGAAGGATATGCACATTTTTCCTTCTTTGAGAAGCATGGGTCTGCACGGCCCCACGAATGCGTCCGTGTGTAGTCGATAACGAGTGCCGGCGAAGGTTAAATGTGGTGCATGTATGAAAAAGCTGCAGGCATGTTTGTGTCTGTTCAGCCCACCATCACAACTGGAAACCGACTGAAGGTAGACAGTCACAGTTTGTTCTTTTTGTGCTATTCTCTTGCCACCTTTGCTTACCTGTTCATGGTGGTTTTACCCCCACCCCCCCCCCCCCCCCTCTGTATTTCCATGGTTACATGCTGCTTCTTGTTTAAAACTTAACAGTGTTTTTCTCCATCTGCAATTTTGTTAAATGTACTAACGTTTTGTTTAAATAATACCATTTTCTAATTAGGTGACGTCAATCCTATTTGTTCCTCTGTCATTTTGTTCAGTTTTCGGGGATTTTGCTTCGCCTAGCTTTTTTGTGCAAAACCATCTTCTTTTCTGCCATCTGCAGATGAGCAATACTTTCACCACTAAATTGCTATTTTTCTGTTAAAAATCCTGAATTACACCGGGTTGGTTTTTTTGCTCTGTATTTCTGTAGTTATGCTGATGCGATTATTTGCTAACCCTGATACAAATAAAATTTTTGAAACAATTTTTTCTTGTTATATGAGTTGCATTTCTCGGACTAAGTTTCTTTCATACGCTCTTCATATTCGAGGAGTGAGAGAAAGCAATGGTGAACATTGTGGCAGATGGTAGTCTGAAATAGTATCTTCTATGGGCTTACGCTCATGAGGTTGTTAATACGCTGAGAATATGGGATTACCCTCAGCGGCTTGTTTATATATATACAATGGGCTTCAATAATTGACAAAGCGCTATAGGTTGATAGCTCAGCTTTATTCGTAAACCATTTTTTATCCCATGATACTTTATGAGCATCCTGACCTCAGGTCAAAATGAGTTCGGCTCATTCTCTCCCTGACAGGATGCCTTGAGTTTCCTTGTCTGGCAAGGAAACCGAATTTTTTTTTTACATATTTAGATCTTTTCGTAATGTGTTATGGATATAAGCAGATTCGCGATCGTCGATAATGATTTTTCATGGTGTTGTGTAATTTTTAAATTACAAAGGAATTGATATGTAAGACAGTTTTAAGCGAGCTTTTTTTCGCGGCTGTATTTACTGTGCAAACAACAAAAGTGTCACGTAATAATCAACCGTTTGGTTTCAGCGCTCGCTGGAGCAGACGATTTTTTGACAGTAATGCAACCATATATTACGATCTCCTTCCGGCAGCAGTCCCACAATTTCGACTTGTTTTGACCTTTGAACGATGTCTTTATCATAACTGTGAAGAACAGAACGGAGATCACTGTCGAAGTCGGCCAATCTGCTATCATTTTCGTCTCGCGAACACTGCTCGAGAGCAACATATGGGAGATAACTCTGTATTCTTGGTTTGATACATTCGCGTAGGACTTTAGCGTCCGATCAGAGAGATAACTGGCGATAGCCGTTGAGCGAACTTTATGAGTATATATGTACTAAAATCAATAAGAAAAGTGTAGCGGGGTTTCTTTTGATTTTAACATCTGGAACCTTTGTTTTAAAAGTATTGCTTTAAACGCAGGGTTACGAGGGTATAACTCAAAATATTTTGGATCAATTGGAGAACAAACCTTTAGTTTCTAGCTGTTAACTAAAGGAATTGAATGAAGGAACGTTACCTTGAGTTCTGCGTGAGCCACTGTAAAATATAAATTTGAAAGTCATTTCACAGACGCAAAGACGAAGGAACAGTGTTGAATTCTCTGCCGATCTCTTTGTATTATACGTTTGTTGAATGGAATAAGACAGAAACAGTGAATTAGTGCTAATGTTAGATAGCCGAGACATTCTTATAGTATTTGTTGCGAGTTGCAGCGATACTTTCTTGCGTTGAATGTCCCTACCCAGACCTAAACTATGTGTTGATGTACTTGAATGCCTTCATCAAAGTGTCCATTTTTTCTTTATTTCTTTTCTTCTTTTTTTAATGTCTTTTTTTTTAAGCTTTGCACTTCTTTGCTTCCCGCGTCATATTGGACACCTTGAACTCATCATGATCGATTCTTTCCAAGCTCTTATACATATATGGTTTTCCAGTGTTGTTACTAAAAAATCGGTAAGCGAAGTTTGAAAGAAACAAATAGAGAAAGTGACTCTTTCAACTGTTATTTGATCTGGACACGCATGGACGCACCACTTAAAACAGATTCAGATGTTTTGTACTGTTCTGTCATGCATGACAATCATAGTTTTCTCGCTTGACTGGCAGGATAGATCAAGACCCAGTATATTAGATATCGATTGGTCGTTGTAGAATGACGATCGACCTGTCAGGTGTAATTACGGGTCCTATACTACATTGCTTTCTAAGCTTGTTGTTGCTTTGTTGTCAATGGATCAAGGCTGTCAAAATGTGAAACTCGTGTGGGGTTGTTTTCCCGATTTAAGGACTTGATGTTGGTACATCTCGGTATTGTTTGGCGGCTTTATTTCATGCGAGAGGGAATGAAGCAAAGCCAAAGATTGAAAATCCAGAAAACAACAACAACAGTATATATATATAGGATAAAAGGTGAAATTACACCAAACGTTATCAGCATTCACATGCATACGTTGACCACGAATAGAAGACAGAAAACTTCTTCACCACGAGAATTCAATATACTGTATGAGTAGTCCCGGAATTACACATATCACTCCAGCAATAGTTTAAAAACCAAAGCGGAAATACGATGACAATGTGAACAAAAGGTTAACAGAAATGAGAAGAAAAAGAACAAAATTGCGAGAACTTTGGTCAAAATTCACAATCTAAGAAGATCTTTGGTCAAAGCACACAATTCAACGAGATTTGGTTTGACGTCTCACAATATAATGTCCAATCCGTACACTGGCCAAGGCGTATAGGAAAAATCGATGAATCGATCTTAGGATATCTGTTTCACAGGCCAGTTGATATATATGATGGTCAAACTAAGCGTAAACGACTGTATCGACGTACGCATTAGCTTCGACAAAAAAGTCACGACAGTATGTCATAAAAAAAAAGGTTTCTATACAAATAACAAATCTGAGATCAAATAACTAAGCGCTGCAGACACGTAGCAGTAATAGTGGCAATATAGCACACTCAGTCTCCGATGGCCGAGGATTTTGTGGCAAGTACTGAAACAACTTAATTGAAATATCGGCTTGACCCTGTGAGGATAAAAAGGAATATAATCGCTCACTTTAAATAAATAAATACATACGTACATAAATAAATAAATAAATACATTATAAACATGTATTTTCAAAGCAAGAAGCTCACCCTCATTAACATTTATGTGATTTACTATATTAAAGGCACAGTAAGCCTCCCGTAAACCATCACAGATACTGTCAGGCTTTTACACACAGTACAAACACCCTTTCATTTAAACACTCACCGCTTGAGAACATCCTAGGTGCCCTCCGTAAAGAGCGAGCAATTGTCAAAGAATTTATTTTTGCGTGGTTTATTTTACCCCTGAGCCATCGTGAACCCGTGTGATCCAGTTTCCCTTTTTCACAATGCAGTCGTCAGTTAGTCATTTGAATGCGACTCGCTGTGAGCTTATCTGCAATGGCACGTTATTATGTACCTCTGACTATGCACGAAACAAACGGCTGTGGTTCACAAGAACTCTCGCGATGGCTTTTGACTGTTCAGAGGAACTGGCGATAGACATAAACCGTCGTCTGCTACGAGAACCACGACCTTGCGTGACCCTGCTTCCGGGCTTTTCTTTTTTCAAACTTTCAAAACTTCGAATTGTGCTGATCTTGTCTTGATGAAAAAAGAATTATTTTATGATTTAAGAATGTTTGTGTAACAAGCTGTCAATTTATTATTTAGATTTTAAAAGTTAGGTCTAGCGCCAAAACGCACCATGGTCCGATTGTCTCTGACACAATCCGCAAAATTAATTCTTTGAAAATTGCTCGCTCTTTACGTAGGGCACCTAGGATGTTCCCGTTTGGTGAGCGTTCAAATGGAAGGGTGTTTGTACTGTGTGTAAAAGCCTGACAGTATCTGTGATGGTTTACGGGAGGCGCACTGTGCCTTTAAATAAATTAAATTAGGTTCTTCGCTTGAACCACCAAAAGTCCCAATACAACAGAAAATTAGATTCTAATTTAGAACAAAAAGAATGAAACAGTACTGCAAAAACAAGGAGACAGAAAAAGAAAGAAGAAAAAAGGAAGAAGAAAAGAAAGAGGACATGATTCTCAGCAACACACAAAGTGGTCTATCGAACGGGTCATTTAGACGTGATCGACCTTTTCTGTTAGACTCTTGGCGAAGGCGAGTCACATAATACAGTAAGTGCTACCTGTGGTTAACTTTGAGACAAACGTTTACTAATTGATTTGTTGTCCAGGGCGACCGGACTTTTCCGGTCGCAGTCACGAAGCTCGCCAGACTTGATGGCTTGATAAGGAGCGGCTTAAACTCAAGTCCCTAACAAGACGCGGACTTGAGACGTCAACGGAACTGAGATTCGAGCACTGTGCTAAGACATGTGACCTTAGAGCTTCAAACTCAAACTCAAACTCAAATTTTATTGGCTTCAATTTTCACAGAAGAATTTGTCTTGCGGTTGGGAGAAAGTAAGAGTATAACATATAAAAACAGCATTCATATCACATTTCATGTATCACACACAGTAATCACTAGTATAAGCCTACAATTATCACATTTGTACCTGTATCATACATGCAAATAAATAGTATCACATTTCCACGTATCACACACAATATATACATTACATAACATACAGCAAGCTTCCATCTCCCGCCCCCCCCCCCCCCCCTCCCACACATACATATCCTCGCACGTGCGTCGACTCCATACAAATAACATCATCAGTCCATTAACTAAAATGCACAATGACTAGTAGTGGGTACATGATACTTAATACGTGCTCAACTAGACCTGCTAACTAAAATAATAACAGAAACAAAAACAAGGACTGGGCACAACATTTACACGTGTGTGACCTACTTACATCAAGTGCCTGTGATCTATAAATAACAATGATTGCGTTTAAAGTAAAACATGAATAATAACATGAACATGTTGGTTCAAGTACAGTGGAACCCCCATTTTAATTACTTCAATTAAGAATTTCCTCTTTCTAAAGACTTTGCTTTTCCAGTTATTGTTTTTGTTTGCTCGTTGATTTGCTTTATAAATGTACATTCTTTAATTTAAGACTCTCCTTTTTAAGACCTGACTTCCTAAAGTTTTGAAGTTCTCAAACAGTGGGGGGAGGGAGGGTCCACTGTAGCACATACTTGCTTGTATACCTTCCGACGAAGAAGCGGGCATCCAGAGTAGTTCGCGTATAAACAGTAATATCTAGCATGCGTTTATGTACTTTTATGTACGTATGAGCATGTCAAGTATACATGTACATGTAACGCCGACCTCACTTGGTGTCTTCTTTAGACTATCAAAGACGCGCGTGCTTTGAGGCTGTCATTACTTGAGCCCGAAGTTGACTTCGCGAAGTCCTTTTACCGAAAATTCAGTGCCAAAGCTTCGTGCAGCGAGCTTCGTGAAGTAGACTTCGCCCAATCAATACAAGCTTTACATGAGCTCTGCTGGACGTGGGAAAGTTGCCGTCTCGCTCGGGTTATGATCTGAAACTGCCTTAGGCGGGTTGCATGTCACGCATACCGCAGGGTGTGGGTCTCTTATGGTCTCCAGTGGGAGGAGTGCCTGATTGGGAACCGGGCAGACTGTCGTTGTGCTGGACTGACGGGAGGAAGCTAGGCTGCGAGTGTTAGTCAACTGAGACTATAATCCTTAGTTCTGTGCGAAATCCAGTGTCTTCCCCGCTGTGGCAATTTTTTCTCACTGTGAGTATTAGATTTTGGAGGGGAATTTTTTAGGGGTGTTCATTTTGACGAGTTTTGTCAGATCTTTCAGCATTGTCGGTAAAGAGAACGAGAAGATTTGGTATCCAGGTGTGTGTTTCTTTTCCCAGTACACCAAACTATGTGTGTCTAGTGCTCCTCATCAGGTAACATCGGAGGTGCAGTATCTCGCAGTGCCAAACATCACGTACAGATAGCCGAGTCGAGAGGTATGAAATCCTAAAGAATGTTGTCTAGGAGATATAAACAAAAATTGTCTTCATGATATGTGGAGCCTGTCTGCTGAGTGCAAAGCCACAACAAAACACATGGTGTTTTTGTTTTTTTAAGGAAGCAAAGGGTAATTGATAGACACTGACATGTCTGACTACGTTCTACGTTCATTTCAACGGATCAATTACTGACTGTAACATTCACTCGCAAGTTGTAGCCAGTATCCCTTACATTTTCAGCCGGAGGTATATGCATAAATATTCCTTGTTTTTTTCTTCTTTTTTTCTCTCCTGGAAGTATGATACGAGAAAACATTCTGCAGAAGTTGAACACTGTAACCTAAAGTCAGTTTGGCTGCATAACTTTTCTCCCCCCCCCCCCCCCCCTTTCTCAAAAAAAGTAAAAAATCAAATATGCCTAGTTGTGTAGCGTAGACATTATACTAAACGTATAACACCCCCCCCCCCCCACCCAACAAACACACCATAAAAACGCCCACACTAAAATAACAGTGTAATGTGGCCATGAGTCTAAACGTGTTTGTGTAAATGTCTTATCATCGAACACAAAGCCAGTGTTGAGTATTACTATACATGTATTACAAGTATAAATATACGAGCAAAATCACTACCGCGCCAGGTGGTTTCCATGTAAAATAAAATTGTTTCACTGGAAAATCAATACAGGTCAAATACGACTTCACATTGAGTTAGCTTGCAATCGTTGCATGACATAACAGGAGGAAAAGGCAAAAATAAACAAACAATTCGTTTGAAAATCAATACAGGTGAAAATGTGCGACTCCCAATTGAGGTGGCTTGCAATCGTTGCCTGACATAACGCTGAGGAGGAATGGGAAAATGGTGATGGCTTATTTACGTGTGTAGCCAAGGTAGTGTATGTAATGGTATAGCTGTACGTGTACCTTACAGAACGACGCAGACCGACGATCACATCGTACAGAATCATGGGCTATGTACGTGTGTAGCCAAGGTAGTGGGTGTAATGCTATGGCTGTACATGCACCTTACAGAACGACGCAGACCGACGATAGCTTCGTACAGAAACATGGGCAGTCCAGCCGGTAACTGGACGATGGGACAAGGTAAAAAGTCTGAGATCTTCATATATGACTTAAAACACCATGCAGCAACATTGCCCGAAACTAGCTGAGTATAACCGTGTCTATGCTAGAATGCAATTCGCCACGTGTTGCATGCAGTGGGACAGATTGTGTAAATTCAGGGATACGTACCAGGATTTATTTTCTTCCGCAAATGTAAAAGTGTCCACAATTTTCGGAAGTTTAAATCCTGAAAGTCCCCTCTGACCGCCATGAGAAAAAAAAATCGGAACATCTGCTGATATGAAGTCAACATTTTCGGCGACGTGGAAGAAGTTTTAGTATTTTGCTGATTGCCGACGCCAGCCCACATCCCTGGAATGCATCTACATGTCTTACACGATGCAATGTACAGCTAGTTCAGTGCAATCAACTTTGCTGTATGGTGTAACAAGCGCCTTCCGCTCTCCTACTGCACGAGCGTTGAATGGATATAATACCAGACTGCACTGATCTCCGAGTCCTCTGATGCCTTCCTCGTGTCTTCAAACTCTGGTTTACTGCTTGCATATATGATTTTTTTTATTTTTTTATTTAAAAAAAATCATTTATTAACTTATTTTATTTACATATTAACTTATTTCTTCATTTATATATTTATGGATTTTTTTTTTCTTTTTCGGATATGGCCTTTTTGTTGAATGGTAACAGACTACACTGACCGTTTCTCTAATGTTTACGTCTTATCTTCTAACAGTGGTAATACTGGTTGTGTGCGATTCTGGAGAGACAAGGCTTATTGGACTTAACAACAAGTTATCCTTAATTTAGGACTGGGTGGCCGAGTGGTAACGCACTTGCGCTCGGAAGCGAGAGGTTGCGAGTTCGACCCTGGGTCAGGGCGTTAGCAATTTTCTCCCCCCTTTCCTAACCTAGGTGGTGGGTTCAAGTGCTAGTCTTTCGGATGAGACGAAAAACCGAGGTCCCTTCGTGTACACCACATTGGGGTGTGCACGTTAAAGATCCCACGATTGACAAAAGGGTCTTTCCTGGCAAAATTGTAAAGGCATAGATAAAAATGTCCGCCAAAATACCCGTGTGACTTGGAATAATAGGCCGTGAAAAGTAGGATATGCGCCAAAATGGCTGCGATCTGCTGGCCGATGTGAATGCGTGATGTATTGTGTAAAAAAAATTCCATCTCACACGGCATAAATAAATCCCTGCGCCTTGAATATGTGCGCGATATAAATTGCATAAAAAAAATAAAAAAAAATAAATCCCTGCGCTTAGAACTGTACCCACGGAATACGCGCGATATAAGCCTCATATTGATTGATTGATTAATTTGCCTTTTTTTGGGTTTTTTGTTGGCTGGTAAATTAACTAATGGATGATTGTGGTTCTGAGTATATTTTTTGATTGAATGTATAATTCGGCATTCTTCGATGGGTTTTGACTTTGTCCTTATAACATTGTTTATTTGTCATTCTATTTATTGCTTTTCTTCCTATCCGCTCTATGCTCAATGTTTTCCCGACCATGTATCATTATTACCTTCCTTCTCTTACAAGTTTGATGTTCTCTTGATTCTGTCAACAGCGCATGTGCATAAGAACAAAGTGATTCCTTTGCACCAAAGTGTTTTCCTCTTTATATAAAAGAGGTGTTTCTCTGGTAACTGTCAACAATTCCTGTGTATTACGCTGTCTATTTATTTGTTTATTTATTTATTTCAGAGTACTTTTACGCGGGAATAACATATTCGATATTTGCTGTGCTATGCTATGCTAACTTGGTTTTTCTGTCCCCAGAACTGGTGTCTGTTTGGGACATGACGTGGTTATATGCTGGGTGGGACATGACGTGGTTATATGCTAGGTGGGACATGACGTGGTTATATGCTGGGTGGGACATGACGTGGTTATATGCTAGGTGGGACATGACGTGGTTATATGCTGGGTGGGACATAACGTGGTTATATGCTGGGTGGGACATGACGTGGTTATATGCTAGGTGGGACATGACGTGGTTATATGCTAGGTGGGACATGACGTGGTTATATGCTAGGTGGGACATAATGTGGTTATATGCTGGGTGGGACATGACGTGGTTATATGCTGGGTGGGACATAACGTGGTTATATGCTAGGTGGGACATAACGTGGTTATATGCTAGGTGGGACATGACGTGGTTATATGCTAGGTGGGACATGACGTGGTTATATGCTAGGTGGGACATGACGTAGTTATATGCTAGGTGGGACATGACGTGGTTATATGCTAGGTGGGACATGACGTGGTTATATGCTAGGTGGGACATGACGTGGTTATATGCTAGGTGGGACATGACGTGGTTATATGCTAGGTGGGACATGACGTGGTTATATGCTAGGTGGGACATGACGTGGTTATATGCTAGGTGGGACATGACGTGGTTATATGCTAGGTGGGACATGACGTGGTTTTATGCTAGGTGGGACATGACGTGGTTATATGCTAGGTGGGACATGACGTGGTTATATGCTAGGTGGGACATGACGTGGTTATATGCTAGGTGGGACATGACGTGGTTATATGCTAGGTGGGACATGACGTGGTTATATGCTAGGTGGGACATGACGTGGTTATATGCTAGGTGGGACATGACGTGGTTATATGCTAGGTGGGACATGACGTGGTTATATGCTAGGTGGGACATGACGTGGTTATATGCTAGGTGGGACATGACGTGGTTATATGCTAGGTGGGACATGACGTGGTTATATGCTAGGTGGGACATGACGTGGTTATATGCTAGGTGGGACATGACGTGGTTATATGCTAGGTGGGACATGACGTGGTTATATGCTAGGTGGGACATGACGTGGTTATATGCTAGGTGGGACATGACGTGGTTATATGCTAGGTGGGACATGACGTGGTTATATGCTAGGTGGGACATGACGTGGTTATATGCTAGGTGGGACATGACGTGGTTATATGCTAGGTGGGACATGACGTGGTTATATGCTAGGTGGGACATGACGTGGTTATATGCTAGGTGGGACATGACGTGGTTATATGCTAGGTGGGACATGACGTGGTTATATGCTAGGTGGGACATGACGTGGTTATATGCTAGGTGGGACATGACGTGGTTTTATGCTAGGTGGGACATGGCGTGGTGGTTATATGCTAGGTGGGACATGACGTGGTTATATGCTAGGTGGGACATGGCGTGGTGGTTATATGCTAGGTGGGACATGACGTGGTGGTTATATGCTAGGTGGGACATGGCGTGGTGGTTATATGCTAGGTGGGACATGACGTGGTGGTTATATGCTAGGTGGGACATGGCGTGGTTATATGCTAGGTGGGACATGGCGTGGTGGTTATATGCTAGGTGGGACATGACGTGGTGGTTATATGCTAGGTGGGACATGACGTGGTGGTTATATGCTAGGTGGGACATGGCGTGGTGGTTATATGCTAGGTGGGACATGACGTGGTGGTTATATGCTAGGTGGGACATGGCGTGGTTATATGCTAGGTGGGACATGACGTGGTGGTTATATGCTAGGTGGGACATGGCGTGGTTATATGCTAGGTGGGACATGACGTGGTGGTTATATGCTAGGTGGGACATGGCGTGGTTATATGCTAGGTGGGACATGACGTGGTGGTTATATGCTAGGTGGGACATGACGTGGTGGTTATATGCTAGGTGGGACATGACGTGGTGGTTATATGCTAGGTGGGACATGACGTGGTGGTTATATGCTAGGTGGGACATGACGTGGTGGTTATATGCTAGGTGGGACATGACGTGGTGGTTATATGCTAGGTGGGACATGACGTGGTTATATGCTAGGTGGGACATGGCGTGGTTATATGCTAGGTGGGACATGACGTGGTGGTTATATGCTAGGTGGGACATGGCGTGGTTATATGCTAGGTGGGACATGACGTGGTGGTTATATGCTAGGTGGGACATGACGTGGTGGTTATATGCTAGGTGGGACATGGCGTGGTTATATGCTAGGTGGGACATGACGTGGTGGTTATATGCTAGGTGGGACATGGCGTGGTTATATGCTAGGTGGGACATGACGTGGTGGTTATACGCTAGGTGGGACATGACGTGGTGGTTATATGCTAGGTGGGACATGACGTGGTGGTTATATGCTAGGTGGGACATGACGTGGTGGTTATATGCTAGGTGGGACATGACGTGGTGGTTATATGCTAGGTGGGACATGACGTGGTGGTTATATGCTAGGTGGGACATGACGTGGTTATATGCTAGGTGGGACATGACGTGGTTATATGCTAGGTGGGACATGACGTGGTTATATGCTAGGTGGGACATGACGTGGTTATATGCTAGGTGGGACATGACGTGGTTATATGCTAGGTGGGACATGACGTGGTTATATGCTAGGATTTTTTTCTATATTTCATTCTATTCAGATGATTTCAGTCTGGTCGAACCAGATTTTTTGCTGGTGTCACAATCATAGCTCATTTCTGTACGCTACATGGCAGCTTGTATCAATGTATCTTATTCTTACTTCCTAAGAACTAAACATCTACATACGGTTTGAGTGTTTTAATTAGTGTTTTTATTTATGTTACAATGAATCCTCTGTTTAAGATCCCTCTGTGTTAAGAAGACCTAATTTTCACCTTTTAGACTTCGTTGGCACCTCCTTTTTAAGACCTCCGAAAAATCAGAAAAATAGGCATTACAAGAGAAGGCGCCTTCCAATGAAAGCAAATTTAAAAAAAATTAGCACACTCAACAACAAAATCTCAAAAAGCAAGGTCTTAAAAGGAAGAACCTTTCAAATCGTAAGCTTTACTGCGTCTTTGTTTCATTGAACCTCAACATGTAGTTTTCGGTTGATTAATTTTGATGGGTCCATTGCTTCACTCATCAGTGATTTAAGTACATAACGGGAAAGAATGCAAAAGCAATATCGTCGTGGTTATCAGAGTTGCTGGTAGTTTTGTTGTCCTATATCTTGACAAGGTGTATTTAAGCGTACATGTTCATAATGTATGCTGTGTTAAATGTTTGTCAATGTGTAGGAAAAAACCCTGATATAAACTCCGTACACGTATTAACTCCACGTCACCCCATAGAATGTACATGATTATCAGCATCTTTTGTGGTAGTCTTATACAATCGTTTACACGTTCAAAGTTTATCATTTCCTTTTCAGCAATAATTTCGTTTTAAGACATATCTCTGGGCCTAACCAAGGAAGGTGACCTGTATCGATAGTTTTGTGTGCGTGAGTGACAAGACTTATACATATGTATCTGCATAAACTTTGATGGTTCATGTCTTTTCAGCAATAATGTATTTGTAAGATATCATTTTACTTCCAAGAAAACTGGTCTTAAGTGGTCTTTTTCTAACAGCCAATGAAAATAGCCTGTCACCCAGCAATTTGCAGGACTGGTAACTGCTACCTATATTATTAACATTTATTTGAGACAATTGAGAGATGAGGGGAGAGAGAGAGGGAGAGAGAGAAGGGGGACAGAAAGAGACAGACAGAAAGACAGACAGGCAGGCAGACAGACAGAGAAAGTGAACCGGACAGAGAGAGATAGGGGGAGAGAGAGAGTGGGAGAGAGAGAGAGAGAGAGAGAGAGAGAGAGAGAGAGAGAGAGATAGGGGGGAGTATTTTGGTGGACATTTTTATCTACGCCTATACAATTTTGCCAGGAAAGACCCTTTTGTCAATCGTGGGATCTTTACCGTGCACACCCCAATGTAGTGTACACGAAGGGACCTCGGTTTTTCGTCTCATCCGAAAGACTAGCACTTGAACCCACCACCTAGGTTAGGAAAGGGGGGAGAAAATTGCTAACGCCCTGACCCAGGGTCGAACTCGCAACCTCTCGCTTCCGAGCGCAAGTGCGTTACCACTCGGCCACCCAGTCTCCCACCAATGGCAAAGCAATACAACGAGCTTTTTTCAACCAGCCCTCGCCCAGAGAGGGGACTAATCTAATCACATATTTACACGGATATTAACGTAGAAAAAAAGGTAGAGAAAAACAACAACATATGAATATTTACACATTACATATTTTACACAAATATAAAGCGTCGTATATGTAACGTAGTGAAAACAATGCTGAATACACGTGCATGACTAAATGTGTTATTAAAGCTTTGAGTGTTTTTGTGTGGATATAATGAACACTGATGCTTTGGACAAATGAAAATATAACTAAACGAAGTCTTCCATCACTGTGACTTTTCGTAATTTAACATTAAATACAGTGAAAGGTGTTTTTTGAAAGTATTGAGACTCATTGGGACTCTCACAAATTCCGGGAGAGAATTCCACAGGACGCTACCAGAATAGGCTAAGCTTGATTTGAACAGATCTATCCTTGGAATTGGGACGTTAAACTTTCGGTTTGGTTTGACTTTAAAGTTTGCAACGAAAGTTCGTGGTGCACGGCCGGAAAGTATTTTGTGAAGGAGCACGCCTTCATTTGATTTAAATCTTTCTTTTAATGGGAGAATCTTAAGTTTCTTATAATCATCAAATACAAGATTGGATTGTTTCAGTAAAATTAGTTTCAGCGCTCGCCTATGTAAACTATACAATGGTTTTAAAATATTAGCACTGGCAGAGTCCCAGATGGTTGAACAATAATCTGTGATGGTTTGTATATATGCGTTAAAGTATAATAACCTTGAGTGCTGATCTAGAAAGTGTTTAATTCTATTTAACTGATATATTTTTCTCGACATTGTTTTACATACCGACCGAACATGATGGGCCCAGGACAAATTATTATCGATATTTACTCCCAAAACTTTATGATCTCCTACCTCCTCTATTGCGTCGTTACCAATTAATATGGAATGAGGATTGAGAGAGAGAGAGAGAGAGAGAGAGAGAGAGAGAGAGAGAGAGAGAGAGAGAGAGAGAGAGAGAGAGAGAGAGAACAAAAAGCGTACATGGTTCACAAAGGTTATTGTGTCTGAGTCTTCACATCTGCGTTTCTTAAAGGGTATTTTAAAAAAAACCTAACATTTTACTATATGTAACTCGTTCGACCACACAAAGATGAATCTTAATTCTAAGCTCTAATTGCTGAATTCGATCGTACATCACCAAACCTTGTTTTGAGCTTTCTGTTGAGCTTTAGCAATGGATTAAAAATTAAGACTGAAACAAACAGGATCAATCAAAGAACAAGAAATTAATTTGCACGCTTAAACATAAGCAAAACGAAGCATATGAAAGACTGGGGTGGGGGGGGGGGGGGAACGTTAGCATTTTACCTGTTTCGGGTTTCTTTTTAAATTTAAAAAAAAAAACTAACAAAAATACTGAATGTCTGTGTTTTTAGCCAAACCCAGGTCAGACGGGGGTCAGGGTGGAATGCAGTACGGTACAGGTCAGATCGACAACTCTCCCAGAGCTAGAGGCATGAATGACCTCCTCCAACACAAATCGTGAGTTCATCAACACATTGATTTCTTCATATTGTTTAATTTTGTTTAATTAGGAAAGTAAATCGAAAAACAAAGAGACTGCCAACGTTCCAAAATTCAGAATCAAAAAGCAAGGTAGGTTGTTGGAACGTTTGTTATTGACAAAACAATACGTTACAGTCACAAATATATCGACCCAACGGTCTTTTAGTTATTTAGTTTGTTGTTGTCTGTGCACTTAAAAGACCGTTGGGTCGATATATTTCAAAAAAGGTAATACCGAAATACTCTGTCAATGTAAGTACTGCTTTGTGTATATTTATCTGCAGCAGATTTCTGAATTTTCAGGTGACATTCCTTTTCCCTCCGTCATAAAAGAAAATCCTGCGGTCGCATACAAAATGCGACTTCGCGAAAGATTTTTTACTTCGATCAAACGATGCATGGTTTTTTTTCCATTCTTTTTATTTGTTTACTTTTTTTTAAACTTTTTTTTAATTGTATCTAGTTATCTTTGATCAAATTCAGGTCATCTGAGGTAAGGAAGAACAGACACCTTCAAGACGAAGCCAATGCTGACATCAAAAAGTTCCGCGAGGAGAAACAGATGCATAACTTTCACCGAGAGGAGGAACAGAGACAGGTGGGGTCAAATGCTAACTTGTTTCACTTGCAAATCAACGTAGATCTTTTTTTCTTTTCGTATTTTATTTTATTTGTGTTTTTGTTTTGTTTTGATATCTCTAGGGTTGTCGGGTTTTTTTTTTGTTTTTTTTTTTTTGGGGGGGGGGGGGGGGGGGGTGTCAGTTGAATTTGACTGTAGTAGAGTTGTTAAGTTAGTTCAGGGTCGTTTGGGATTTCATTTTTAGCTTTCGTTTTGAGTTTGTTTGTTGTTTTTTTAAAGTTTTTTTGTTAGCGTTTGCTTTGAATTTTTAGTACATGTATTGCTTTGGTTTTATTTCCTTTTTAGTATGTTTTGTAATTACTGTTTTTGTTATTTTAACTGTGCACGCAATACTTGACTAAATTTATTCCGGACGGCTGGGATCTGCGAACGTGTGTGTGTGTGTGTGTGTGTGTGTGTGTGTGTGTGTGTGTGTGTGTGTGTGTGTGTGTGTGTGCGTGTGTGCGTGTGTGTGTGTGCGTTCGTGCGCATGTGCGTGTGTGTGTAGTGTGTGCATGTGTGTGTGTGTGTGTGTGTGTTTGTGCGTGTGTGTGTGTGTGTGTGTGAGTTTGTCTGCCTTTCTCTTTCTGAGAGTGTGTGTGTGTGTGTGTGTGTGTGTGTGTGTGTGTGTGTGTGTGTGTGTGTGTGTGTGTGTGTGTGTGTGTGAGTGTGTGTTTGTGTGTATGTGTGTGTGTGTGTGTGTGTGTGTGTGTGTGTGTGTGTGTGTGTGTGTGTGTGTGTGAGTGTGTCTGTCTTTCTTTTTCTGTCACTTTTGTGTATAATATATTATATCATATCAGTGTACTGTGTATCGCTGCTAAAATTCTTTATCAAAAAGTCCATTTATAAGTCAGTCTATATTATATTCAATATGATTTCTGAAAACTGACATTTTTTGCACTTCACATTTAAATTAATCTTTGAACTTTAACACGTGATACATCGTTTTGTGTGTGACATTGGTTAAATAACAAAAGCCCTTGTGATCAAGTTTTGTAATGATAAAATGTAACCTTTATTAAGCACTGTTCCCTGTTTCTGCACAAAACTAATATTTTTGCTACAACTAATTCTGCTCGCAAAAAAAGCTATAGCTCATTAAGTTTTTGATGCACTACTCATTTTGTCTGGAGACAGGTTTGAAAAAAACACTAATATATATTGCTGACAGAAGCGTAAGAGTAGAGGCTTTAAACTGCGAAAAATGCTTGCGTATGCGCTTACGCTTTTGCCTAATCATACTTATTGAGTCTAACATATGAGGGATAATAACTACACACACGACGCATTGCGTTTGCGAGAAATACTGTGATCCGTTTTTTGACAATCTGACCCACACGTGTGTTTTACAAATGCGAGTACACAAAAACAACTTGTGGCGATTTGTGTAGATTTTATAAAATTTGTCTCTTTCTTATTTCTGAATAACACAGCACCGCGTGAGCATTTAATCGAATATTTGAATATGAGGTAACACGCTGTTTTTAAGCAAACAAATTGATTATTTGTTGAGACTTGCAACAACGACAAGCAGAAAACAGACAGTGATTGTTGGCTAGTATTGAACCATTTCAACGGCAGAGAAAACAATGCAAAACCACATGTTTCATGCAAGAATATACCTGCGCAGTTTCAGCGGCACAGACGACGCACTGCATATTATTGATGCTGCGATAGGGATTATGGCGAGTACTTGGCCTGTTTTCCTTTCACGCCACGTGTAGCGGGCTGGGATAATCTGCAGTGCGTCGTCTGTCCTGCTGAATTTACATAGGTGAGCGCCAGGCCTAAGGTATAGCCGCTTGCTTTTTTCCGCTGGTATATATATTCCTAGGCTTTACGCTTGGCGTGTGTTGCGTTGTATTTGTAGGAAGCGGAGTTGCAGACTAAACTCTACCCCTGGGACAGACTAACTCAAGGTCACGGGGCGCCCAAGGTAAATAACTTGACGAATAACAGCGAAGTCAAGAGCATGGTTTAGACTGAATCGCACTGCTTGTAGACACCTTGGATTTTTTCATTGCGGTGTAGCACCTGTTTTGGGTCATTTTGTGTCTTTTTTCATTGCGGTGTAGCACCTGTTTTGGGTCACTTTGTGTCTTTTTTCATTGCGGTGTAGCACCTGTTTTGGGTCACTTTGTGTCTTTTGTTTGCGTTTGCAGTTTTTGATCGCTGCCAATAACTGTTTGCTATTTATTTTAAGCCTTATTTCTGAGGGGCCTGCGACAGAGAAACTTCAAGAAACTGTAGTATGCATGCACAAAGCCAACTAGTGTACTTTCGCCTATTAGCATGAAGTAGGCTACGTAGTATTTACTGAACAAACTGGTGTTGGACTTTCTTTTTCTTTCCTTTTATAACTTCCTCAAAGTATGTGTGCAGGAGAGAGAGAGAGAGAGAGAGAGAGAGAGAGAGAGAGAGAGAGAGAGAGGGGGAGAGAGAGAGAGAGAGAGAGACAGACAGACAGACAGACAGACAGACAGACAGACAGACACAGACACAGAGAGAGAAGGGGTTCATGTGTCAAGCGCGCGCGCGTTCGTGTGTGTTAGTGTGGTGTGAATGATTGTGTGTGTGTGTAATTTAGTTTGTTAGAAGAATTTGAACCACTGTCTGTTCCAACTGGACTGAATGAACGTAGTCTTCCTCGTTTCAGTCTATGGTTTGTTGATGTAAAGACTAATACCAATTTAATCTTGCAGTTACAGGTTCTCTCGGTTGGAGTTCCATGCTTGTGTGTCTGTGTGTTTGCTGTGATGTTGTGTTTCCTCGCCTGTTTGAGGGTGTGTGGTTCAGGGCTAACGTGTTTGCCGTGGAACTATTTGTCTCCTCATTTGGCGATTTGATTCTTTGCTTACCTATTATTCAGTATTGACTACGTATTCTATTTACACCGATTGGGCTGTGACTTTGTAAATAGAATATGAAGAGAACACAAAATGACTGGAATTACTCATGAAGGATGTTTCAAATGTGTCAACTCTTTCAAACCTTCGAGCTAGCAGTCAAGGGGATTTAACAGTAAATCACACAAAAATTCCTTGGTTATTTCAAACACTAATAATTGTGTGTGTGAATTTATAACAGCAGCACCTCAGACGTGTTTTTGTTTGTTTTTGTTTTCACAAATAAGAAGAAAATAAATTGATAGATTAATAAAATAAACAAATAAATAAATGCTTAAAATGGGTACGTGAATAAATAAATAAACCTGACTCTGGTAGAAAAAAACGAAAAAAGAATTCAACCTACTCTATCTTCATAAAAATAGAATAATACTCTAAAACTCGAAAGTAACGAATCAGCAAATAGGATGATTATGATGCCAATCATAAGTGTGTTCTGACGTCAGAGACCAAAAAACCCGTACAGGTTATTCACTAGTCGGTTGTTACATGTGTTTCAACCTGATTGTGTTATTTTAGGGCGACAACAGGCGGAGAAAATTTCTGGAGAACGACCGCAGCCCCCGTGACCAAGTTACTTTCGCCAGAGAACCACAGAAACCGGTGAGTTGGGAAATAGTATCCTGTTATGTATCAAACTATCCCGTCTTGTTTCCACCTGTCCTTGGTGTTGTAATTGTTGTTTTTGCTGTTGTTGATTTTATTTGTTCGGTTTTTACCGCGGTGTGTGTGTGTGTGTGTGTCTCTCTATCTCTCTTTAGAGTAGTCCCTCTCTGGGCGAGGGCTGGTTGAAAAGAAGCTAATTTGTATTGCTTATACCACAACCCTCGTAAAATAAAATTTGATTTGATTTGATTTGATTTGATTTGATCTCTCTGTCTCTGTCTCTCTCTGTCTCTCTCTCTCTCTCTCTCTCTCTCTCTCTCTCTCTCTCTCTCTCTCTCTCTCTCTCTCTCAGTTTCTTGCTCCCTTAACTTAAACTCTTCCCCGCCTCCTCCCCCCCCCCCTTAGTTTTCTCTTTTTTTTATCACAACATTGTCGAAGTTATCAAGGCTGCATTTTACTTATTTCTATACTGACATGTTTTGTTAATTTCTTTGTTCACCTTCTTGCCTGCTTATCGTAATTTCGTATCTGTGTTGCATCGTATTCCTTTCTACTTTTTGTTTCTAATTGCTTTGTCTATCTCTGTTTTTTCCAGCCGACTTACACCAAGGTAATGAAAAAAGGCCAGTAATTGTTTACCTACAACAAAACCCTCAATTCTTAAAGGTCCTTGTCTACATTTTTATACCGAAATCGCCATTTGACCATTAAAATGCAGAGTCTATTATCTACAAATATCAACAATACACCCCCTTTCCATCAGGAAAGACGAAGCCAGTGTAGCCGTTTGAAAATTCATGGTAGTATTCCAGCGTAGTACTCATTGTAGGATATCCTTATTTGGAAAATGCCAAGCGCAAAACTCCTCTCAAATCCCGTGCATTTCGTGCGTTTAAAAAAAAGCGTGGACAGCGCTCCAGTGTCAAACTGTTGCTGCACTTGTTTGGGCGTGGCTATA
>NC_090258.1:31915533-32073033 GCF_037325665.1 Littorina saxatilis
AGCACAAGACCAAGTGCGCACGAAAAAGATCCTGTAATCCATGTCAGAGTTCGGTGGGTTATAGAAACACGAAAATACCCAGCATGCTTCCTCCGAAAGCGGCGTATGGCTGCCTAAATGGCGGGGTAAAAACGGTCATACACGTAAAAGCCGTGGGAGTTTCAGCCCATGAACGAACAAACAAACAAACAAAGCTAGTCTCTATAAACTGGTTAGGGAAGCATATGCACGTGAAATGAAGATTAGTGTCTACCATGCGTACTACTTTTTCCAGTAGAATTATATACTATGTCACACTGTGTTCACGAACGCCCGTCGCGATATAATCTTGAACGGTTGAAAACGACGTTAAACACCAAATAAAGAAAGAAAGAAAGTTCACGAACGGTTACAGAAATGCGTTTAAAAGTGGAAAACTTCAGTTAAGAGAATATATAAACATTGTATATCTTTGTTTTTGAACATTAAAGTAGCTGCAGTCTTGATAGCTTTCCTATTCCAGCTTAGATCGAAACAGATGTTGAACGATAGTAAAAATAGGCAGCAACAGCTTAAAAAAAAGAAAACTAGTAAAAGGTATAGAATCAAAAACCAGGAAAGGTAGGCTATTGGAACGTTGTTTTATTGACAAAACAACACGCTACTTCTTCTTCTTCTTCAGCGTTCCAGAATTTTCTGGTTACGTGTGAGCTCGTTTGCCCATTTGGGTTCCCCACACTATACTCTGAGAGCATAGTCAGCTCACTCCGCTTTCGTTGAGTAGGTATGCTGGGTATTTTCGTGTTTCCATAATCCACCGAACTTCGACATGGATTACAGGATCTTTTCCGTGCGCACTTGGTCTTGTGCTTGCGTGTAGGCCTACACACGAAGGGGGTTAAGTCACTAGCAGGTCTGCACATAAGTTGACCTGGGAGATCGGAAAAATCTCTTAACACACCAGGCGGCAGCGAACGGGATTCGAACTCACGACCTCCCGATTAGGAGGCCGACGTCTTACCACCACGCCACTGCGCCCGTCAACACGTTACAATAAAATTAACGTTTGTTTTGTTTAAACACAAAAAAATTGTATTGAGTAAAGTTTGTCAATAACAAACGTTCCACCAACCCACCTTCTTGTTTTTTTTATTCTGAATTTTGGAACGTTGGCAGTCTCTTTGGTTTTTGGATTTAGTAAAAGGTATTTCTATTTGAGCACAAAGCAGTAGCAGCTTCGTGGCTCCTTGTTAAAGGCACAATCCTTCCCGTGTAAACGATTTGGCTGACAATCTCAGATCTGGGCAGGTTTTTACATTGGACAATACCATTCCTCTGCTTGGACACACACCAATATTCAACAGCCTGGCTGCTTTTTGTGCAGAATCAACATATTTTGACGAATCGATTTAAAAAAAAAATTAAAAATAAAAAACACTGGTATCCCTTAAAAAATATGGGGACGCTTACCAAAAATCACAGCCTGAATAATTCCTATGCAGAGAGGGAAGCTTGTTATACATGAATGGATTTATAAAAAAAAAATATTAACTTTTTTTTATAACTTTAACAAAAATCTTACTCTGCACAGAACGCAGCTATAGGCTGTTGAATGTTGGCGTGTGTCCATGTGGAAGGCAGAACGCAGCTATAGGCTGTTGAATGTTGGCATGTGTCCATGTGGAAGGCAGAACGCAGCTATAGGCTGTTGAATGTTGGCATGTGTCCATGTGGAAGGCAGAACGCAGCTATAGGCTGTTGAATGTTGGCATGTGTCCATGTGGAAGGCAGAACGCAGCTATAGGCTGTTGAATGTTGGCGTGTGTCCATGTGGAAGGCAGAACGCAGCTATAGGCTGTTGAATGTTGGCATGTGTCCATGTGGAAGGCAGAACGCAGCTATAGGCTGTTGAATGTTGGCATGTGTCCATGTGGAAGGCAGAACGCAGCTATAGGCTGTTGAATGTTGGCATGTGTCCATGTGGAAGGCAGAACGCAGCTATAGGCTGTTGAATGTTGGCATGTGTCCATGTGGAAGGCAGAACGCAGCTATAGGCTGTTGAATGTTGGCATGTGTCCATGTGGAAGGCAGAACGCAGCTATAGGCTGTTGAATATTGGCATGTGTCCATGTGGAAGGCAGAACGCAGCTATAGGCTGTTGAATGTTGCCATGTGTCCATGTGGAAGGCAGAACGCAGCTATAGGCTGTTGAATGTTGCCATGTGTCCATGTGGAAGGCAGAACGCAGCTATAGGCTGTTGAATGTTGGCATGTGTCCATGTGGAAGGCAGAACGCAGCTATAGGCTGTTGAATGTTGGCATGTGTCCATGTGGAAGGCAGAACGCAGCTATAGGCTGTTGAATGTTGGCATGTGTCCATGTGGAAGGCAGAACGCAGCTATAGGCTGTTGAATGTTGGCATGTGTCCATGTGGAAGGCAGAACGCAGCTATAGGCTGTTGAATGTTGGCATGTGTCCATGTGGAAGGCAGAACGCAGCTATAGGCTGTTGAATGTTGGCATGTGTCCATGTGGAAGGCAGAACGCAGCTATAGGCTGTTGAATGTTGGCATGTGTCCATGTGGAAGGCAGAACGCAGCTATAGGCTGTTGAATGTTGGCGTGTGTCCATGTGGAAGGCAGAACGCAGCTATAGGCTGTTGAATGTTGGCATGTGTCCATGTGGAAGGCAGAACGCAGCTATAGGCTGTTGAATGTTGGCATGTGTCCATGTGGAAGGCAGAACGCAGCTATAGGCTGTTGAATGTTGGCATGTGTCCATGTGGAAGGCAGAACGCAGCTATAGGCTGTTGAATGTTGGCATGTGTCCATGTGGAAGGCAGAACGCAGCTATAGGCTGTTGAATGTTGGCATGTGTCCATGTGGAAGGCAGAACGCAGCTATAGGCTGTTGAATGTTGGCATGTGTCCATGTGGAAGGCAGAACGCAGCTATAGGCTGTTGAATGTTGCCATGTGTCCATGTGGAAGGCAGAACGCAGCTATAGGCTGTTGAATGTTGCCATGTGTCCATGTGGAAGGCAGAACGCAGCTATAGGCTGTTGAATGTTGGCATGTGTCCATGTGGAAGGCAGAACGCAGCTATAGGCTGTTGAATGTTGGCATGTGTCCATGTGGAAGGCAGAACGCAGCTATAGGCTGTTGAATGTTGGCATGTGTCCATGTGGAAGGCAGAACGCAGCTATAGGCTGTTGAATGTTGGCATGTGTCCATGTGGAAGGCAGAACGCAGCTATAGGCTGTTGAATGTTGGCATGTGTCCATGTGGAAGGCAGAACGCAGCTATAGGCTGTTGAATGTTGGCGTGTGTCCATGTGGAAGGCAGAACGCAGCTATAGGCTGTTGAATGTTGGCATGTGTCCATGTGGAAGGCAGAACGCAGCTATAGGCTGTTGAATGTTGGCATGTGTCCATGTGGAAGGCAGAACAGCTTCACCTTGATTTGCAAGACGGTCCACTTTGGAACGACGAAGGCACCTTTGAGACAATCGCAACACGTGTATAAAACAAACTACATTTTCTTTTCGCTTTCAGATGAAAGACAATGATCCGCACAGACACGGTAAGCATTTCAAAATTTTTTCTCCTTTTTTTTTGTTCTAAAAAAAAGGGTTAAAGGGTTTAAGATCAAAGGAGAATATTGAAATGATATCAAGAATCAACACACATTTTTTGTTGGGTCACATTTTCTGCGCTGAGGCAGGAGGGAATTTTGCATGAAAAACTTGTCCTTCGCTGGGCTGAAAATTATGTTTCGCTTTCACTTTGTTTTTTTTCACTCCATAATTATAAGTTAGTTTGTTACTACAGTCTTTTGATTAAAAGTAACTGAGTGCTCCTTTCCACTGAAACGCTTTTGACTAGGTATTGATGCGACGTTTGAGTTTCTTTAATTGGTTTAAACATTAAACATAATTTTAAACAATTAAATCATGATATAGTTATAAAAGAATCACGATTGCGACACAAACTAGGTTTCTTTAACTGACAATGTCATGGCGCAAGCGCGTATTTAATTCTACTTCCAATGAAAAAGAGGAGCAGTTGTCACCGTATGGCAAAATTTGATGTTTGATTAACTATTCAGAAATGTGCTTAAAAAGTTGCTTGATTGGATATTGGATTGATTGAGATTTTGTGTTTGTTTGCAGACTTTGATGAACCACGAAAAGAGGTGAGTATCGTGACAGGGTAACGCAGTAGTTCCCCCTTTGTCACAGGCAGTTGCTCTGCATTGATGGAGTGGTCTCCCTGCCAAAGCGTGAGCTATTTATAGTAGCTCGACGTTTTTGGTACACGTGGAAGACAGCGCACTAGTGAGATGTAGAGTATCTGTTTGTGATGGGGTCTGGCTGCTGTTGTCAAGTTGTTCACACATTGGCGACATTTGTCTTTGTTGTTAACACATTGGCGACATTTGTCTTAGTTGTTAACACATTGGCGACATTTGTCTTAGTTGTTAACACATTGGCGACATTTGTCTTAGTTGTTAACACATTGGCGACATTTGTCTTAGTTGTTAACACATTGGCGACATTTGTCTTAGTTGTTAACACATTGGCGACATTTGTCTTAGTTGTTAACACATTGGCGACATTTGTCTTAGTTGTTAACACATTGGCGACATTTGTCTTAGTTGTTAACACATTGGCGACATTTGTCTTAGTTGTTAACACATTGGCGACATTTGTCTTAGGTTAAAACCACGCACAGGCGCGCACACACACTATAACAAGTCGCGTAAGGCGAAAATACAACATTTAGTCAAGCTGTCGAACTCACATAATGAAACTGAACGCAATGCAATTTTTCAGCAAGACCGTATACTCGTAGCATCGTCAGTCCACCGCTCGTGGCAAAGGCAGTGAAATTGACAAGAAGAGCGGGGTAGTTGTTGCACTGAGAAGGATAGCACGCTTTTCTGCACCTCTCTTCGTTTTAACTTTCTGAGCGTGTTTCCAAACATATCATATCTATATGTTTTTGGAATCAGAAACCGACAAGGAATAAGATGAAAGTGTTTTTAAATTGATTTCGAAAATTTAATTTTGATCATAATTTTTATATTTTTAATTTTCAGAGCTTGTTTTTAATCCAAATATAACATATTTATATGTTTTTGGAATCAGAAAATGATGAAGAATAAGATGAACGTAAATTTGGATCGTTTAAAAAAATATATATTTTTACAATTTTCAGATTTTTAATGACCAAAGTCATTAATTAATTTTTAAGCCACCAAGCTGAAATGCAATACCGAAGTCCGGCCTTTGTCGAAGATTGCTTGGCCAAAATTTCAATCAATTTGATTGAAAAATGAGGGTGTGACAGTGCCGCCTCAACTTTTACAAAAAGCCGGATATGACGTCATGACGTATTTATCGAAAAAACGAAAACACGTCCGGGAATATCATTCCCAGGAACTCTCATGTAAAATTTCATAAAGATCGGTCCAGTAGTTTGGTCTGAATCGCTCTACACACACACACGCACAGACAGACAGACAGACACACACACACACACACACACACACACACACACACACACACACACACACACACACACACACACACACACACACACACACACACACACACACACACACACACACCACGACCCTCGTCTCGATTCCCCCTCTATGTTAAAACATTTAGTCAAAACTTGACTAAATGTAAAAAGGGAAAGTGTGTGTGCGCGCCTATGTGTGTTTTTAACTTAAGACAAATGTCGCCAATGTTTTTACAGAGTGACGGTAAATAAACGATTGTATGCTCTCGGGAACCTTGGCGTACTCATGTCAGTTTTTATAGGGCTATTAAACTAGTTCTAAAATCGTAACCCAGTTTGACTGGCTTTGCCTCCATATGTGATTGTTGTGCTTCGTGCACTCGGTAACATTATTCAGACTTCAATGGAACTTCTTGTACTTACGTACTATCAGTACACATGATTTTTTTTCTGGCAAATGACACACAAAGTATTACCATTAATTCAGTCTGCGCAATTAGGGGATTAAAGCATTACATTTAATTCAGTATGTGCAATTAGGGGATTAAAGTATTACCATTAATTCAGTCTGTGCAATTAGGGGATTAAAGTATTACCATTAATTCAGTCTGTGCAATTTGGGGATTCAACAAGAGGTAGTGGCTAATTTCATCGGTCCACAAATATAAGGGAGAGAAGAATAACAGGAGGAAAGACAGAGAAGGGGGAAGGGGGGAGGGGAGGGAGAGACAGAGAGAAAGAGAGGTGAAGGCAGAAAGAGAGTAGGAGGAGTTGCTGGTAGGAGAAAGAGAGGGAGAGAGAGGGGGAGGGAGAGACAGAGAGAGACCGAGGCCGAGAGAGCGAAGTCAAAAACATTTTACAATACATGTACAAAGACAAATGTCAGAACAGAGAACGCAGGAAAATAAACAGAAGAGAAACAGCGGCAATCCCTAATTTCAGACACATTAATTACATTCACTTTATCACGCTAAAGACTATACAAACCCATCAAATCCTTCCACGACTTGAAAATTAACGCCGGAAATCTCTTTCTGCTGTGTCAGATAAAGAACAGCCTTGACTTCGATGCCACGCGGGGAGGGGCTGGGGCGCCACGGAGGGACGACAGGGGAAAAACCATCACACGTTACCCCGTCACCATGCAGAGAGATGACTTTGGTTGTGAGTAAACATTCGTTGGGTTTCATTCTGCTTGTTTTGTTTTGCTGTGTTGAGGTTTGGACTTTGAATTTGATCTTCAAAGAATGCTGTTTTTGAATTTTAAAAAAATCGCATGTGCTGCTTTTGAGTTTTAAAAAATCGCAAGAAAGGTTAGTTCTAGATGCTACTCCGCTCAGAGCACTGTGGAAGCAACGATTTGTCTTTTTGTCGCTGATAAAAATATGAACAGTCAAAACATTTACCACTAGATGATTACCCGCTTCGCCGGGTACCGGCTTCGCCGGGAAGAAGTAGAGCCGAATACCAGGCTGCGCCTGGGTTTGCCGGGTGTACGCCGGCTTCGCCGGCGCACGAAGGAAAGGAGATAAACGCGCAAAACACTGGAGACCTTCTAAAAATAGTAACGTGCAGTGACCTTCTAAAAATAGTAACGTAGTAACGGGAATATGGATTGACGCCACACGGAGGAAGGGAGATAATCGCGGCTGAAAACACTGGAGAAGATAAGGAAGAGTTACTGGTAGTGGATCCAGACCAAAAAAAACAAAATCGGTTCAGCGCGCACAGCGCTGCGCGCTGAGAGCACGTGTTGAAATATCTCATCGATGAGGTTGTGTCCGGGGTGTAGCTGAATACGGTGTCCAAATTTCAAAAAGATCCACCGAGAACTTTGGCCGTGCATCGCGAACAGACAGACAGACAGACAGACACTAGTCGTATATATATATAGAAACTATCCCACAGATATAGATGACTACACATGCCTTTAGTTTTAGCCAGCCAAACCAAACTTTCTGCGGTTTGCCAGTCTCCAGAAAAAATGTAATTAATATTTCCCGTGATCACGTTCTGGGTCTGAAGGCTGTGTGGGGTATATACTACAATGGAACCAAATACATTCTTTTATAATTGTCTCACATTGCCCTTGTGTCTCTATGTGTCTCCCATGTGTCACAATGTGTCTCCCATGTGTCTGGCATGTGTCTCAAGCCAGCAAAATCCAGGAGAACATATCCGGCAAGGCGTACAACCTGCCACAGGACCGTTGTGTCTCTATGTGTCTCCCATGTGTCACCATGTGTCTCTGTGTCACTCATGTGTATCTCATATGTCTCAGTGTCTCTATGTGTCTCTGTGTCTCTCATGTGTCACCATGTGTCTTTCATGTGTCACTATGTGTCTCAATGTTTCTGCCATGTGTCTGTCATGTGTCCACAGCCAGCAAGATCCAGGAGAACATCCCCGGCAAGGCGTACAACATGCCCAATGACCCTGTGTCTCTGTCTCCCATGTGTCACAATGTGTCTCAGTGTCACCATGTGCTTCATGTCTCACCATGTGTCTCTGTGTCACTCATGTGTCTGTCATGTGTCCACAGCCAGCAAGATCCAAGAAAACATCCCCGGCAAGGCGTACAAACTGCCCAATGACCCTGTCTACGACCCGTTCGGCAGGCCGGGGGGTGGCGCGCCCATGATGGATCGCTATGGGAACCGCAACACTCACACTTACGGCAATTTCGAGTTAAATGTCAGCGGTGCATTCATCGTGTGTGGTTTGGTTTTTGTTGTTTTGGTTGATTAATCATTCACTTTGTTAACTGTAACAGTGTTTGGGGACAGTTGGTACAATTAGTACAGAAGAACCTTTGCCGGGTCAAGTCTATCCACGGACAAAATGGTTTTGCGAAATTAAAAAAACTGAAGAGTTTTGTTCTTGTTGTTGCAATTATGTGCATTAAAAGTTAAAAAAAACAAATGTAGTATATTTTGGTAATGTCTTCTCGCAGACGTAATAATTATCAATGACAGTGGGTCAGTCAGGGGCGGATCAGTTAGTTTGAAAGGGGAAGGCGGGGGGAAGGGGGGGGGCTGCACTCAGAATTTAAAAGTATGTATCGAGGGCGCGCAGCGCGCCCAAGACTGCTAGGGAGGGGGGGGGGTTGTCCGAAGAAGCAAAATGGTGCTATCTGGTGCCATCTGAACTTAGAAATTGCCACGGAATCATCCTACCAAATTCCCAATTAACAAGAAATCTCTTTTTTTTTGGCCGGGTCCACTCTGGGTCTTTACGTTGAATACGGTTTACGATGGCCATAGTACTGCAGATACCACGTCGATTTTAATTTAGAAGTTCTCCTCAGCTGGATAAAAACGTCCAACTTGTTAAACATTCATTGACACAAGTAAAACTGACCGCAAGCCACGTAAACTGAAAAATGTCAGATGGCCCCTTAACGCTTTAAGGAGGTGATCTGATTTGATAGCTGTTGCTTTTTGGGTCCAGCGGACCATATAGGCCAAATCAGAACCCCTTTTAAGGAGGTTGCCTGGTGCTTCTTTGAGCATTGAAAAACATTGCTGTTGTGAGACCCCCCGCGGGTTAGGGGGAAGAATTTACCCGATGCTCCCCAGCATGTCGTAAGAGGCGACTAACGGATTCTGTTTCTCCTTTTACCCTTGTTAAGTGTTTCTTGTATAGAATATAGTCCATTTTTGTAAAGATTTTAGTCAAGCAGTATGTAAGAAATGTTAAGTCCTTTGTACTGGAAACTTGCATTCTCCCAGTAAGGTCATATATTGTACTACGTTGCAAGCCCCTGGAGCAAATTTTTGATTAGTGCTTTTGTGAACAAGAAACAATTGACAAGTGGCTCTATCCCCTCTCCCCCCTTTCCCCGTCGCGATATAACCTTCGTGGTTGAAAACGACGTTAAACACCAAATAAAAAACGCTGGCGCTGGACCCGAGTACGCTCCCCCAGTATGAAAGTTTTTGTCTTGTGCACGTGGATTTAAAAAAAAAAAAAATTATATATTTATTTTACACAATTAAAAAAATTATTAGAGTAAAACAAGAATTAAAAAAAAATAAAAAAAATAGACCGCCCATGCCGGGAATCGAACCCGGATCACTTGGATTAAAAAAAAATATATATATTATTTATTTATTTTACACAATTAAAAAAAACTATTACAGTAAAATAAAACATTAAAACGTTCATAATAAACAATAGTAAACAAGAATTAAAAAAAAAAAAATAGACCGCCCATGCCGGGAATCGAACCCTGATCACTTTGGTCACTGTGTGTCCCTGTCGCTCTCTCTCGTGCTCTCTTGTCTCTCTTTCAGTCTCACCGAGACAAACACTGCATTGTTGTTTCTTTGCCGAGACCAAATCCCCGCACCCGCTGGCTGGCTTGTAAATCACGCTTTTCTCGTCACTCCGTGACGTGTTCGGCTGAGGCTGTTCGCAAAGCGACCAGCCTCCCACCGCAAAAACTCCCACCGTTAAATTTTGACACATTTCCAAAAAATATCATTAAATATCTGATGCACTTACATTAAATTGGTTTGCTTTTGTGAAATATTTGATTCTTAAATGTTTCTAATTAACATAACATGTACGAGGGTAAATTTAACACATAATCCAAATATTTTCAAAGAAATTGGTATATTATTGGTTTTCGGAAAAAGTTTTGCTCTTTGAGACACCAACACACTTTTGGGTGGGGTTGGAAACACACTTCCAGGTAGAAAACGGTTCATGGGAAACAACTCATCCTTTCTGGCCTATTTAGCAAACTGGCAGTGGAAACGATTGCCTCCCTTTACCTGTCTCTGGCGTCTGTGAATTTTTTTTAATACATTTTTCTTCCTACCACCACTATACTGGTGCTATGTCGTGAGTGGCTTTTGTGTTTTTTGGGGCATTTAGGTCCCAGGTAACATTATGAAGTTTTAATACGATCAATCGGACCTATTATCAAGTTAGTGTATCAACTTTTGAACGAACTGCGCCCAGTAGTTTCCCAGCAATAAGCTGTTAAGTCGAGACGAACAGACAGACAGACACACAATTAAAGTCTGCAGGACCCTAGTACTGCGTACTCGGGGATAAAGAAAGAAAGCTGCTGTGAGTTGTAGGATTGTACTTTTCTCGTGTAAAAGCCTGACCAGGGCCCAGATGGTGAGTCACACTGTAACCATGGGAACGATTGTGCGTTTCTCGTGTAAAAGCCTGACCAGAGCCCAGATGGTGAGTCACACTGTAACCATAGGAACGATTGTGCGTTTCTCGTGTAAAAGCCTGACCAGAGCCCAGATGGTGAGTCACACTGTAACCATAGGAACGATTGTGCGTTTCTCGTGTAAAAGCCTGACCAGAGCCCAGGATGGTGAGTCACACTGTAACCATAGGAACGATTGTACTTTTCTCGTTTAAAAGCCTGACCAGAGCCCAGCTGGTGAGTCAAACTGTAACCATGGGAACGATTGTGCGTTTCACTGATCTTTAATTTTGTGGTATTGTTTTAACTGCACTGCGTGTATTGTCTCTAAATTCTCGGATTATTCTCACGGTCGTTGGTGGGGGTGTAAACCCAATCGTACTGACTAAATCATTAATTTTCTAATTGACTTACCGACTTCACGGCTAGCTAATAAGAACACAACCCCGGAACTAGCTAACCAACCGCACGGAAATGGGTTTTGATTTTATATTTGAAAGTTCGATCGTGCATAAGGATTGCTTATGTTATTCTTTTGCCAATTTTATGTTGTATTGTAAGACTATTTGTGTTCAATTCTTTGCACCATATAACCAACTTCTTTTGTTATATTTTCCGGTGTGTGTGTGTGTGTGTGTGTGTGTGTGTGTGTGTGTGTGTGTGTGTGTGTGTGTGTGTGTGTGTGTGTGTGTGTGTGTGTGTGTGTGGTGTTGCCATCTCCGGCTTTTAAGGAAAGTTGAGGCGGCACTGTGACGCCCTCATTTTGTAACCAAATTGATTGAAGTTTTTGTCAAACAATCTTTGTCCGGACTATGGGTTTGCATTTCAGCTTGGAAGCTTGAAAATGTGTAAATGAGTTTGTTCATTACAATTAAGAAAAATATAATTGAAAATCAAAAGTTCAGTAAAAGATTGTAACTCCTGAATTCCAATATATATGTTCACATAAAAACTATGCTCAGGTACCACGTTCGCCTGCTTTGCGGAGACGAGCGCGATCTGTCACGGTCTTTAAGTTTAGACTAGCCAAGCCTTATTACATGTACCTTCAGTGATGACTCGTTTTCAGTGTTGATCTTTTAGTTTCAGGTCGCCAAATTGACTAAATGGTTTGATATCGCTTCACGCGACTTCTTTTCATATTTAGTCAAGTTTTTTTTCTTCTTTCTAGCGTGACGCTTCTGAACAAACAAAGCGGGTTCGGGCAAAGGAAGTGATGCTGAACGATCTTCGTAAGTATTTCGGTGAAAACTTCAAGGTCGCTGTTATCCTTTTTTTTTGTGCAGAGGGCATCGCTCACATACGCACGCACGAATATTCAAACACACACGCTCGCACACACATGGGCATGCAAACACATGTAAACGCAACACACACGCACACATCGAGGAACATACACACGCATGTACGCACACACGGATGCACGTACGAACGCGCAAGGGCGGCACTCACTCACAAGCACACACACACACAACCACATCTGACTATCATACACGCACGCACGCTTACACACACACGCCCGCACACACACATACACGCACACACGCACGCACGTACGTACGTACGCACGCACGCACGAAACTCATTATATGCGGCGTTTGGATTTTGTTCAGTTTTTTTTACCAAGTTCTTTCAAATAGTTGTGAGCGACTCTCAATTGTGTGCATTTTCAATTCAATTCAATTCAATTCAATAAAACTTTTTTGTCTGAATGCAACAGACAGATATTTTTCTCTTGGCTCGTGTACGAGATAACATCACATTAAAAAACAAGTCGCGTAAGGCGAAATTACTACATTAAGTCAAGCTGTGGAACTCAGAATGAAACTGAACGCACTGCATTTTTTCACAATGACCGTAGTCCGCCGCTTGTGCATAACGGAGTGAAACTGACGAGCCTGTTCAGCGCGGTAGTGGTTTCGCTGTGCTGCATAGCACGCTTTTCTGTACCTCTCTTCGTTTTAACTTTCTGAGCGTGTTTTTAATCCAAACATATCATATCTATATGTTTTTGGAATCAGGAACCGACAAGAAATAAGATGAAATTGTTTTTAAATCGATTTCGGAAATTTAATTTTGATCATAATTTTTATATTTTTAATTTTCAGAGCTTGTTTGTAATCCAAATATAACATATTTATATGTTTTTGGAATCAAGAAATGATGTAGAATAAGATGAACGTAAATTTGGATTGTTTTATATAAAAAAAATATTACAATTTTCAGATTTTTAATGACCAAAGTCATTCATTAATTTTTAAGCCACCAAGCTGACATGCAATACCGAAGTTTGGCCTTCGTCGAAGATTGCGTTACAAAAATTTCAATCAATTTGATTGAAAAATGAGGGTATGACAGTGCCGCCTCAACTTTTACAAAAAGCCGGATATGACGTCATCAAAAGTATTTATCGAAAAAATGAAAAAAAAAGACCGGGTATATCATTCCCAGGAACTCTCATGTCAAATTTCATAAAGATCGGTCCAGTAGTTTGGTCTGAATCGCTCTACACATACACACACGCACAGACACACACAGACACACACAGACACACACATACACACACACACATACACACAAACACACTACACACACACTACACACACACACACACACACACACACACACACACACACACACACACACTACACACACATACACCACGACCCTCGTCTCGATTCCCCCTCTATGTTAAAACATTTAGTCAAAACTTGACTAAATGTAAAAACACTCTCAAAACATGGAGACACATAAAAGTACACATCAATACACACATAACCCATACCACACATATCCATACCCGCACCCTCACATACATCCTCCTACATACTCTCGTTTATCATTTATAATCATCAATAGATTAGGGTTAATATCATTGCTAGTATATTACTTGCTGCAGGTGTGGGAATGGAAGAACAGAAGAGGACCAAAGACGAATTAATACGTTACGAGAAAGCACCGGTAAGTCTCGAGAAACATTTCATTAGCTGAAAAAACGTTCTGTATATCTATGGAGGGGGGGCCCGTTTGTTCGTTCGTTCGCTCGTTCGTTCGTTTCCTTTGTTCTTCGTTCGCTCGTTTAGTTGCTCGTTTGTTTGTTTGTTCGTTTGTTTGTTTGTTCGTTCATTCGTTCGTTCGCTCGTTTGTATTTCGTTCGCTCGTTTGATTGCTCGTTTGTTTATTTGTTTGTTTGTTTGTTTATCCGTTAGTTCGTAAGTTTGTTTTTTCGTTTGTTTATTTCCTAAATTTGAACAGACGCGAGGACGCCAATGTGTTTGAGAAAGAAGTAAATATTTTAAGACAAGAGTTAAAGATTTTAAATCAAAACATAGTTTGCACTTTACGTATATTTTGTGCCTTCCTGCATAGCCTGGCTGTCTGACTATTTCTTCACTCAATCCTGGCATCCTTTTCTCATTTGATTTGCATATTGCAGCACGGCGATCTGGCACAGGTCATGAGGTCAAAAGAGGTGGGAAACCCCAAGCGTGACCCAATTACAGGAACACTGGCCAATCAGCATCTTCCTAACTCGGATGTCTCAAGGATTGTGAGTGGATAACTTTTAAAAGTCACTATTTTTATGATTGATCGTCGACTCGCGTCAATTTGATACAGTGGAACCCGTCTTTTAAGACATTCACAAATCTGAGAAAATCAGGTCTTAAAAAAGAGTGAGTCTTAAATTGGAAGTTAATTTACAGAGTGGAATGAAAATTTAAAAAACGATCAAATTTATTTTATAAATTATTGTATTTTGATAACAAAAATGACCATAGGAAAATTTAAGTATGGGAAGAAGTTAGACTTACGTATTTTATTGGAATTAGAGTTAAACATTAGACAGAAGTTTATGTTTTGTATAATATAAAGTTGATTATGTTACACAGAAAAAGTCCAAGGAAGAAGGATGCTCCCCGCCTTAAAAAAAAAAAAAAAAATTTTGTAACAAAAATTAAAAAATTAAAAATTTTAAAAAATTGGGCAAAAAATATGGGTTGAAGCATCCTGCATGCAACTGAGGTCCCAACAAACAAGAAAAAAAAAGTTAATTTACAGAGGTTGTGAACAAGACATCTGAAAAAGGTGTGTCTTAAAAAAGAGTGAGTCTTAAAAGGGGGTTCCCCTATATTGAGGATCCCGCAGTGGGGCACTGCGGTTATGAAATTAAAGGCCCCTCCTGTTTTTGGAACCGCAGGAGCTTTCTAGTTTGCTGTTAGGTAGATTTTTGGTTCCTCTTTCCTGTCATGCTCTCTTTTTCTTCATGAATTCTTTTCTTTTTTCTGCCTTCTTGCTCATTCACCTGTATTTTTTCCAAAAAATCTCTTCTCTTGCCGCTTGTCTCGCGATTCATGTATAGTTTAATCTGTTAGTGTTCTGATGTAAGCCTATTTTAACATACTGGAAACTGGTAATCTTCCAGTAGGTATTAATTTAGTTTTACTAAAGCCTGCTGGGACACAAGTAATGGGTTAGTGCATTTGTAAACAGGAATCGCTTGACAAGTGGCCCCCTTCATCCCCCCCTTCCTCGTCCTGATATGGCTCTACGTAGTCGGCTGGACGTTAAGCAACAAATAAACAAACAAACAAACAAACTATATTGAGGAGTCATCACTTTATTTATCTAAGTTCTCGTTTTTCTTATTATCTCTTTAATATATGTATGTACATCTGCGTCCAATATATGAAGACCCCCCGCGGGTTAGGGGGAGTCCCATATTGATTGGGACGAGAAAGAATTTACCCGATGCTCCCCAGCATGTCGTACGAGGCGACTAACGGATTCTGTTTCTCCTTTTACCCTTGTTAAGTGGTTCTTGTATAGAATATAGTCAATGTTTGTAAAGATTTTAGTCAAGCAGTATGTAAGAAATGTTAAGTCCTTTGTACTGGAAACTTGCATTCTCCCAGTAAGGTAATACATTGTACTACGTTGCAAGCCCCTGGAGCAAACTTTTGATTAGTGCTTTTGTGAACAAGAGACAATTGACAAGTGGCTCTATCCCATCTCCCCCCGGCCCTTTCCCCGTCGCAATATAACCTTCGTGGTTGAAAACGACGTTAAACACCAAATAAAGAAAGAAAGAATATATGAAGACCTTTAGGTCGACTTTCTTGTGAATGTTTCGTTTTGTCCATAATTGAATATTCCATTTACTTACCTTCGTTGTTTTTGTGGGTGGTTTTTTTTAATTCATTATAAGTAATGTTATTTTCATGTCTTCTTCTTCTTTATTCTTCTTCGTTCATGGGCTGAAACTCCCACGTTCACTCATGCTTTTTGCACGAGTGGGATTTTACGTGTATGACCGTTTTTACCCCGCCATTCAGGCAGCCATACACCACTTTCGGGGGATTATTGTCATGTGAATTTGCTACTTATTACGGCGGTTGACAAGACAAGACCTTTTTAGCAGCATTTAGCTGTATATTTCTTTACATGTAAGAAAGAAAGGGACTTAAACTTTCTAACTATAACCGACTTGTGCAACATGTAAGTGAGAGTTAAATTATTTAATATCGTATATTTCTGTGGTTAGCAGCTTTGGAATTGACGATTTTTCGAAAGAACCCCGTCGGGTTTGCATAGGTTATGGAAGAGTGACCTTTCCTTGCAAACGCAGACCATGATTTGAAGGACCAATCACTAGCGATGGGTGTGTCGGAAGCACGCGGAGACACGCACGTGTTTCCGGCACACCCCTCACTAGTGTTTGGTCCCTCCATTGTTTGTCTGCTGTTTTGCAAGAAAAGGTCACTCTCCCACAACCCATGGAAACCCGACGGAGTTATTTTCGGAATTCGTCGATTGACGTGCGTTCTTTCAGTTGATTTGCGAAAAGATGATACACTAGGACTGGTCTTCGTGAGTTCGTGAGGTTCACATCTGGAGGAAATTAATTACTAAACAATGTTATAACTACACAGCAGTCGTTTTGTTGTCAATTTCGGATCCCTATCCTAGCCAACGTTCAAAAGGAAAAGCAAGGTTTACTAAAATATCAAATCGCGACTTTTCTTGAAAATACAATTAGCCTATGTAATCTTTGTCCCGCTGCTTGCTCTCGAAGAAATGGAAGAAAGGAACGGAAGTTGAGACTGCTTTAAGTGATCGGGGAGGTCAGTTTCTGGAGAAGGTAAGAAGAGCATGAACCTAGTGAGTTCCATAGAATGTTCATGCACTTTCGTGATCGTTTGAGTAGAACGTTCGTACACGTGCGTGATCTTTTGAGTAAAATGTTCATGCATGTGCGTGATCTGTTCAGAAGAATGTTCGTGCATGTGCGTGATCGTTTGAATAAAATGCATGTGCGTGATCTTTTGTGTACATAGAATGTTCATGCATGTGCGAGATCTTTTGAGTAGAATTTTATGCTTTTTCGTGATCGTTTTAGTAGACGTTCATGCTTATTCGTGATCGATTCAGTAGACGTTCATGCTTGTGCGTGCTTGTTTGAATACAAGGTTAATAGTCCATGTGCGTGAGCTTTTTCTCTGCAAACTGTCGTTATTTTTAAGTAGTTTGCTGCGTGTTAACGTTCGGGAGTCTGTAAGGAGTCATACTTTAATATAGATTATAAGATCTATGTTCTATCATCTCCCACGCACCACCACCCCCCTCCCTCTCTCTCTCTCTCTCTCTCTCTCTCTCTCTGTGTCTCTCTCTCTCTCTCTCTCCCATCTCTCTCTCTCTCTCCCATCTCTCTCTCTCTCCCCCATCTCTCTCTCTCTCTCTCTCTCTCTCTGTCTCTGTCTCTCTCTGTCTCTCTCTCTCTGTGTCTCTCTCTCTCTCTCCCTCTCTATCTCCCTCTCTATCTGTTGTAGTTACACCCCCGGTATAGGGGTGTGTATAGGTTTCGGTCGATGTGTTTGTTTGTTTGTTTGTGTGTTTGTGTGTTTGTGTTCGCATATAGATCTCAAGAATGAACGGACCGATCGTCACCAAACTTGGTGAACAGGTTCTATACATTCCTGAGACCGTCCTTACAAAAATTGGGACCAGTCAAACACACGGTTAGGGAGTTATTGGTGGATTAAGATTCTACAAGGACTTATAGAGGGACATATTAATGGTCAAAGGGAAATAACCTTCTCAGTTGGTGGCAGTGAGAATGGTTATTTCCCTTTGACCAACGGGGGTGTTTTTCCTACCTCGGAGGAATTTTTTGTTTTAAACAGAAAGAGTGACATAGAAACAGTCGCACTGGCTTTGCTTTTTTACATAGACGTTTGTACTGCACATCTTTTACTCGACCACTACATTCCGCGGTTGATTGAATTCCATTCTCACTCCCCACTTTCACACCAATCCCGCAAAACACGCACACACTGTGACGTCACACACACACACACACACACACACATACACACACGTCACACACACACACACGTCACACACACACACACACGTCACACACACACACACACACACACACACACACACACACACACACACACTGACACACACTGACACACACACAGCAATATCAACAAACAAATGAAAAACAAAAACCACACAACAAAACAAGGGATTGTGACTACTTACATGGGGGGGGGGGGGGGGGGGGTACGGGGGCAACAGCCAAACACAATGAAAGCCCACTCGTAAACAAAACAAGTCGCGTAAGGCGAAATTACTAAATTTAGTCAAGCTGTGGAACTCAAAGAATGAAACTGAACGCACTGCATTTTTTCACAATGACCGTAGTCCGCCGCTTGTGCATAGCGGAGTGAAACTGACGAGCCTGTTTAGCGCCGGCGGTAGTGGTTTCGCTGTGCTCCATAGCACGCTTTTCTGTGCCTCTCTTCGTTTTAACTTTCTGAGCGTTTTTGTAATCCAAACATATCATATCTATATGTTTTTGAAATCAGGAACCGACAAGGAATAAGATGAAATTGTTTTTAAATCGATTTCGGAAATTTAATTTTGATCATAATTTTTATATATTATTAATTTTCAAAGATTGTTTTTAATCCAATTATAACATATTTATATGCTTTTGGAATCAGGAAATGATGTAGAATAAGATGAACGTAAATTTGGATCGTTTTATATAAATAAAAAAATTATTACAATTTTCAGATTTTTAATGACCAAAGTCCGGCCTTCGTCGAAGATTGCTTTACAAAAATTTCAATCAATTTGATTGAAAAATGAGGGTGTGACAGTGCCGCCTCAACTGACTTTCCCAAAAAGCCGTATATGACGTCATCAAAGACATTTATCGAAATAATGAAAAAACCCATCTGGGGATATCATACCCAGGAACTTTCATGTAAAATGTCATAAAGATCGGTCCAGTAGTTTACTCTGAATCGCTCTACACACACACACAGACACACACACACACAGACAGACACACATACACCACGACCCTCGTCTCGATTCCCCCTCTATGTTAAAACATTTAGTCAAAACTTGACTAAATGTAAAAAGAATACACAGAGAGACTGTTTTTCTTTATAATAATGATAATGATAATGCAAAATATATATAAAGTGCATGTATCCAGGGTTTAACCCTGCTCAAAGCGCAGTACAATCATTGCAAAAAAAATACAAAAACAACATAACATTATTTACAGTGCAATCACACCCATATCAATGAATACCACATTGCACTATAAAACATTATCACTAACACACGCGCGGACACACACACACGCACTATAAAATACACATTTCCCAATAATACATTGTCACAAACATACGCACTCATGCGCGCGCGCGCAACTTGACACACATACGTGAAAAGCTATGTACAGTACATGGGGCAAAACTGACCATCAGGGGGACCTGGCTTGACAGTGTATTTTATGGTAAATGTTTGCGGAAAAGTTGATAATCAAGTCTTTTGTTGTCTGTGCAGAAAATGAACTACCAGCCCGTGGACGACGTCGAGAAGCAGAACCTGCACACCTTCCTCAAAGAGCAAGTGGAGGAGGGCGAGAAAAAGAAATATCTAAACAAGCTTCGTAACACGCAGGAAGCCAACAAGGTAGGCACTTAGGGCCGAGTTACACCATGTGGCTTTAGTTGCGTTCAACAGCTTGTCGCATGCAACAGGTCGCTGTTGTGTGACACAGATCAGTCAACATACACCCAATGACCTTTGTTACGTACAACGACTGCTCGTAATGCGTTTTCACCTCACTGCATATGAACGTGTATATATTGCTTTGCATTTGATTTTTTCTGATCCAACTCAAATGAGGCGATTAGACTTTATTCGATTCAAAGTCAACGTTAGTCATTTTTAACTGATTCGACTCGGCGTAAGTCGTCCTGACTTTGTTCGACTTGACCCAGTTTAACTCGTCTCGACTTGAATCGACTGTGTACTACTCGACTCATTGACTTTGTCTAAGACTTTGTGTATACTGTATGGCTGCATGTTCACAACATCGTATTGAAACACGATGTATGCTTTATCTTCGACTTCTTCCGACTCGACGAAACATTTGTTGACTGCATTCGACTCGACTCGAATCGAATGTACACGACTCGATTGGTTAGCCTTGTCTTCGACTTTCTGTCATTCTCCGTGTTCACCACTTTTATGCATGAAGCACGTCGCATGCACCTCTTGATACTCGGTTTAACACATCGTGACTTCATTCGACTCGACATCACTCGACTCCAATCAACTTTATTCTGTCTTGCACATCAACACAACTTATTTCGACGTTTTCTTTTCTTGAACAAGGATGAAATTTGATAATGTTCAAAAATCTGCCATGAGGCTATTCAGGTAGATTTTCAAAACAATTTCAATGATTTCGACACATTGAACGGCTTGAAAATCTGGAAAACGATCGGATCATGGAAATCTTTTTTTCAATCAGGAAATTCTCATTTCAAGTTAGATACTTTCATCCCTGTTTTGTTATTCTTGTTGATTTTTTGTTTTATTTTCTGTGTTTTATCTTTTTTTTTAAATGATTGTGTTTTATTATGATCATTTTGACGAAACCAGAACAATGGTGACAGCGCGTTGTGATCATTTTGACGAAAGCAGAACAATGGTGACAGCGCGTTGTGATCATTTTGACGAAAGCAGAACAATGGTGACAGCGCGTTGTGATCATTTTGACGAAAGCAGAACAATGGTGACAGCGCGTTGTGATCATTTTGACGAAAGCAGAACAATGGTGACAGCGCGTTGTGATCATTTTGTTGAAATATATTTATTTATATATTTATTGTTTGTTATTTTGTTTTTGTATTTTGTCTTCACGCTGTCATCACTGTGTGTTGCCTTGCATGTGTCCAGCACTTTGAGCAGTTTGACCAGAGGTGGGGTCACTTTGGGGGAGGGGCGCCCAAAGACCGCTTTGTCCGCAAGAAGGTCAACCTGGATAACGCCCTCTATCACTACGACAACAGACAGGTATACACTCTTTGGTCTGTGTTTTGTTTGTTTGTTTGCTTAACGCCCAGCCGACCACGAAGGGCCATATCAGGGCGGTGCTGCTTTGACATAGAACGTGCGCCACACACAAGACAGAAGTCGCAGCACAGGCTTCATGTCTCACCCAGTCACATTATTCTGACACCGGACCAACCAAGTCAAGTCAAGTATTTATTGTTTTGGGCCCAGAGGGCTTTGAAACAAAGATATAACTTTAACCAAAAAAAGGTAACAAATCAGACAGTTAATATATGTATACAAATTGAGCGGACAAATACAACAATACTATACAACCAAAATAAATTGGCAATATACACTTCCATACATACAAACAAAAAGAAAAGAAAATAGGTTTAACAAAATCAGGTAAGAAATCAGACAGATAATATGTATACATTAAGCGGACAACGATAATATACAGCCGAAATCAATTGGCAATACCATTATGCCATGCATCTTTTATAAAGACACAAAACAAAACAAAAGCATGCATTACATACATATATACATACCAATAAAGAAACTGGATCCAACGCTAACATACTAAAATCATAACATGGGCTACCAATCTTGCTAGCTTCATTAGTTTTATCTTAGATTTACAATTCATTAACTGTTCATATTTTAAACAATTTGGGTGAGATCAGTAATAGAGACTAATTAATTTTCTTCTTTCAGACACTATACTTTCGTCGGTACAAATGAACAACTAGTAAAACTCGTCACCTAATTCATTTTTATCGCACATATCACACAATCTTTCATTTCTAGGGGCATTAAAAAATCTGTGCTGATGTATTGGCAACTTATGATTGCTTGTTCTAAATTTTGCTAATTTAACTTGGAATTTCCTAGGCAACCAAAGCAAATACCTTTCCAGACAAAAATCCTTTTTATACATTCTGTAATTAAAACACAAGCTGTTGGCGTTCACGTCAGTGTTCCATTCCTGCAGGAATTGATCTCTTAGCCTTTGCTTTACAACGTTTTTATATTTAGTCAAGTTTTGACTAAATATTTTAACATCGAGGGGGAATCGAAACGAGGGTCGTGGTGTATGTGCGTGTGTGTGTGTGTCTGTGTGTCTGTGTGTCTGTGTGTGTGTGTGTGTAGAGCGATTCAGACTAAACTACTGGACCGATCTTTATGAAATTTGACATGAGAGTTCCTGGGTATGAAATCCCCGAACGTTTTTTTCATTTTTTTGATAAATGTCTTTGATGACGTCATATCCGGCTTTTCGTGAAAGTTGAGGCGGCACTGTCACGCCCTCATTTTTCAACCAAATTGGTTGAAATTTTGGTCAAGTAATCTTCGACGAAGCCCGGACTTCGGTATTGCATTTCAGCTTGGTGGCTTAAAAATTAATTAATGACTTTGGTCATTAAAAATCTGAAAATTGTAAAAAAAAATAAAAATTTATAAAATGATCCAAATGTACGTTCATCTTATTCTCCATCATTTGCTGATTCCAAAAACATATAAATATGTTATATTCGGATTAAAAACAAGCTCTGAAAATTAAATATATAAAAATTATTATCAAAATTAAATTGTCCAAATCAATTTAAAAACACTTTCATCTTATTCCTTGTCGGTTCCTGATTCCAAAAACATATAGATATGATATGTTTGGATTAAAAACACGCTCAGAAAGTTAAAACAAAGAGAGGTACAGAAAAGCGTGCTATCCTTCTTAGCGCAACTACTAACCCGCTCTTCTTGTCAATTTCACTGCCTTTGCGCCTGCCAAACGTTGTGTGACGTGTCTAGTGTGTTGGCGAAGTGTCTTGTGCTTGTCACTTCTCGCTTTCAGCCCTCACCGCTGGCTAGCACCGTCTGTCCTTTTTAGGACAATGCGAAAAGAGAGCAGAATGCGTCAGTCTCTCCTGCCAGTACAATAACCTCTCCACAACAAGCCCTATGTAGTGCCTCCATCGCGGCGACAGGCGTAAACTGGGTACCGCAAGGCCCCAGGCTAGACTAAAAGGACTCGGAGGAGGTTGGCCCCTAGACGTGCGGCATGCGGGCCCACCGGTGTGTGGAAACGCCCAGGTGCCCACGAACCAACCTCCAGCTATGGGTCAAATAGCCGGGCAGGATAGGCTCGTCAACCCTGGCAGGCAGCTATCCTAAGAGAAGACCACTCTGAATTCAAAACGAGGGTAGAGGAGGCTCATCATCCATGGAAGGAAACTCGTCTAGGAGAAGGAAAACTCCGAAATGAAACCCACGCAGTCCCTCGAAGACGGAACGGCACTGGCCTTTTTTAGGCGGGGAGCAGACCGGGTGCCTACGCTATCCTCGACAAATGGTTGTGTCATCAACGAATCAACGTGATGGTGTCGTCTTCATGGATCGCAGCCAGGTGAAGACGGTGCCGGGCCCTCAGCCTCAAATGGGCCCACCCAATGCGACTGGCGACTCCCACCCATCTGACGTGGCCGAGGATGGGCGGAGTAGAGCTACCGGCTACCAGATCAAGTCATGCACTGCCTTTGCCATGAGCGGTGGACTGACGATGCTACGAGTATACGGTCTTGCTGAAAAATGGCATTGCGTTCAGTTTCATTCTGTGAGTTCGACAGCTACTTGACTAAATATTGTATTTTCGCCTTACGCGACTTGTTAAAACCTGAGACGGCAGGACTCTGAGTTGTCCATAAATATGAACCAGTCTTAGCACTAACCCCATAATGCCAGACGCCAGGCGGAGCAGCCACTAGATTGCCAATTTTAATTTGGTCTGTGTGGTGGTTGTTGTTGGTGGTGGTGGTGGTGGTGTTGTGGTTGTAATTGTTGTTGTTGTTGTTGTTGTAATTGTTGTTGTTGTTGTTGTTGTTGTGGTTGTAATTGTTGTTGTTGTTGTAATTGTTGTTGTTGTTTTGTTGCTTTGCTGGTGTGTTTTTCTTCTGCTTTTAGGTGTTTTTCCCTTCTTCATTTGTGGCGGGAGGGAGAAGGAGGGGACAGTGCTGACATCGTTTGTCTGTGTGTGTGTGTGTGTCTGTCTGCCCGTCTCTCTGTCTGTGTGCATGTCTTGGTTGTAATGTTACATGTGTGTCTGTCTCTCTGTCTGTGTGCATGTCTTGGTTGTAATGTTACATGTGTGTCTGTCTGTCTGTCTGTGTGCATGTCTTGGTTGTAATGTTACATGTGTGTCTGTCTGTCTGTCTGTGTGCATGTCTTGGTTGTAATGTTACATGTGTGTCTGTCTGTCTGTCTGTGTGCATGTCTTGGTTGTAATGTTACATGTGTGTCTGTCTGTCTGCCCGTCTCTCTGTCTGTGTGCATGTCTTGGTTGTAATGTTACATGTGTGTCTGTCTCGTTTGTCTCTCTCAGCGTGTGAACGTGTATGCATGGATATAGTTATATTGAAGTCAAATATGACGTACAGGGTGACCCCCAAAAATATGCAACCCACACAAATGCTAATAATTTCTACATCAGAAGATCGAATTGCTTCATATTTAGTGTACAATAACTTCATCTTATGCATGCCTAATTTACAAAGTGGCACGTATGTAGGTCAAATGGTCTGACTTTTGTGCTCTTTCGAAGAAAAAAAATCCGAATTCGGAGATCGACTCAACCGTACAAGGCCTAAAATTTTGCGGAAGCCAAACTAGCCCGATTTAAGTCCCACCTTTGTGATGGTTTAAGATGTTCGGACATTCAGATGATCCAAAAGGGAACACTGTCTTGTGGGTTCAAATCAGCTAGATATGGCTACCGCTCAATGTCAAACCTCGTACTATTGAGTCGATCCCCGAATTTGAAAAAACACTTTTTGAAAGTACATGTGACCTAAACACTTGCCATTTAGTGGACTGGTCATGCATAAGCTGAAGTTACTTTACACAAAATATGAAGTAGCACGTAATTCAATCAACTGATGTAGAAGTTATTCTTATTTTTGTTGGTTGTATTTTTGTGTGGGTCACCTTGTACCATTATTGAACAAATTCAGACAGTCAGCGGGTTGTTTTCATTATGTACAAATCAATTTTAAAAATAAATGTCTGACGCAACGGATAATACATTAATTCACTCAATAACACGTACGTGAGTGTGTTTTGGGATTAATTTACTGCAGTTTGTGTTGTATGACCTTGTAATTCACGTTTTGAAACAAACTGATACACAAAAACGCACTTATGCCCCCATCCATCAACATTGTAAGTTGGTGGAAAGACTACGTTACATGTCAGTATTTGGTATTTTTTCAAAGGAGGGTTATGAATTTAAGGGGATGCTTCCAAACAGGTAACTTTCGGATGAGACGAAAAACCGAGGTCCCTTCGTGTACACTACATTGGGGTGTGCACGTTAAAGATCCCACGATTGACAAAAGGGTCTTTCCTGGCAAAATTGTATAGGCATAGATAAAAATGTCCACCAAATACCCGTGTGACTTGGAATAATAGGCCGTGAAAGGTGAATGCTCGCCCTAATAGGCTTGAGGTTTGCTGGCCGATGTGAATGCGGTGAATGCGTGATATATTGTGTAAAAAATTCCATCTCACACGGCATAAATATATCCCTGCGCCTTGAATCCGTGGTTGAGATATGTGCGCGATATAAATTGCATAAAATAAAATTAAAATAAAAATAAAATAACTGGTTTTATTTATCAGAAAAGACAGTAAACCTTACCTCGATTGATGATTCTCTCCCATTTTTGTTTTGTACGGTTCTTTGTGCCTTCGTTTGTAAGTTGAGGTGTTTTTTCTTGAATGGTTGATCCCTTTTTTTGTGGATAATTTTAGTCAAGTTTTGACTAAATATTTTAACATCGAGGGGGAATCGAGACGAGGGTTGTGGTGTATGTGTGTGTGTGTGTGCGTGTGTGTGTGTGTGTGCGTGTGTGTGTGTGTGTGTGTGTGTGTTGTGTGTGTTGTGTGTGTGTGTGTGTGTGTGTGTGTAGAGTGATCCAGAGACAACTACTGGACCGATCTTCATGATCCTTCATGATAGTTTCTGCAAATGATATCCCCAGACACTTTTTTTTTGGTATAATGAATGTGATGACGTCATCAAGATATTTAACTTTTTCGATAGTCCTTTAAGTAGGTGGGGGTGGGGGCAGGGAAGGGGGGGGGGTGTGGGCGCTGTCCACTTCATCAAGTTAGTTAACTTTTTGCGTGGTCTTTGAAGTGGGTATGGGGGAGGGGGGTTAGGGGGTTGTCCACTGTTTTAAAATGTCACATGTAAGTTCACTGGCACCTAGCACAGCGTGCACCATCCCTCACCTAACGTGTGCATATGTGTCGTGATTTGCCCGCACAGAGCCGGAGTGAAGAGTCCCCACGCCTCACACAGCAGGTGCGCTACAGTGACCTACTGTCCGGCCCCAGGGTAGGTTTGAGCACGTGAAGCACGCACTGTGTTGTATATAGAGCTTTGTGTAGATTATTGTGTCTTTGTGCCTTTTTGGTCAGCAAAGTACCATTGCTGGCTTTCGTTTCTCTCTCAGCGGAGTACATGTCATTCCCCAACAACAGCAGATCGACATTCTGCTTGAGTGTCGAGAAAAAAATAAGAATAATACATGAATTTTAAAACTATAAAAAAAAATTAAAGAGAATAAAAAATTGCCCATAAGACCTGTTTTTGGAGAGCTGACAGCCCTTTATTCTGTCGTGTCTCGTAGTTTTAATTATGAAGTCATAGGTGTCAAAACGACTGTGCTGACGTCATTCCCTGAAAATGGATAAACCTTGATGTTAATCGGTTATATGATATTTAAAGTAGAGGACGATGTATTGATCCTGTGAGGGCATGATCACAATGCTAAGTTATTGGACCAACCACAGACTGAAAGTCCGTCATCGTCGTCTGAGCTGGGAACTGAGATAATGACGGCTGGTTGTTCATTTTGAAGACCAGTGACGTTATCATTGATGTCACGACGACAGAGAAGGTTTTGGTGATGTGGCTTTCCAAAATTCGGCTAGAATTGAAAATTGAAAATCTGAGAAATGTAAAAAGTTTACTTTTTTTTTCTTTTGCGGCCGACGCGACACCTTTGGTAATCGCTACTTCAACTTTGTAAGAACATGCGCTGTGCAGGGAAGGTGACGTGTACTCCGTTGTTGCGTCATCTTGTCCAAAGTACCACATGACGACGTGCTGGAGGTCCCCATGCGGATGACGTCATTGGGATGTGACCTCATAGGCGCATCACAGTGTCTGTGATGTCACTCTTATTTCACTCTGACCATTGTACTGTTTTACAGAAAACTGTTTCACCTCACCGGTGGTAAAGAATGACGAAAATTTTCGCTTTTCTTTGGGTAAGAGCCAGACAAATTGAACGTGGAAACACATGGAATCGTACTAACAGTAACACTGAAATAAACACAAAGCGGAGAAGGGCCATGTCCTTGTTTTCTTACTTCAGTTGTAGACAGTGTTTCATCTGACTACGAAAATTAAGACCTTGACAATCTCCACTGCACTTTTCCTTTTCACGATTAAAGTCCCTTTCTGTTACTCCATGGCTTTGTTTTTATTTTAATTTGTTTTATTTTGAGTAATAATTATATCAACTATTCAGGGTCAAATGATGTGACGAAGACCTGCACAAGATTCGTTTTCTCGGTCTTTTTGAGAATTTTATTGTCGTCAGTGAAACCGTTAAATCTGTATTCGGCACTCGGCATTTGGTACTTTGTTGTGACAGGATGGTTTCACAAAGTGACACTTTTGGCAGTAGCAAAGCATTCAACATTCTTTTGTTCGTTCAGTTTTCAACTTCAAGCATGTTTGATCTGGTTTTATTTGAAGCACGGCGTTAATAATTTCAGAATGATTGTGACATGTTTTTACTTTTCTTATTAAAATCTACACTTTTTTTTGCACGCCGTTTTGATAACATTTACTCACTGAGTGCTAGATTGCGTGGGAGTTGTGTAAACTGCAGTCTGCGATCTCATCCTAAAATAGCTCAACACAATTTTGCGCAAAGAACACATCGAGCAGTATCAAAACTAATATGCAGCTTTTCGGTTATTGTCTTTTTTCTGTTTCTAGTGAATGTTTTTCAGTTGAAGTTTTCTAAAACAAAAATAAAAAATAAAAAAATCGGCCCAGAAAGCACCGAACTAATGAGGATATTTGTGGCATTGTTCTCTTTAAACAATGGAACCAATGAGAAACCCTTTGAAAAAGAATCTTCTCGCAATAGATTTATGCTGAATGTTCTGTGCATTATTTATCAAAGAATTGCCCTTTGATAAAAAAAAAAGATAAAAAAAACTTGAGTAGAGCCTGAGAGTGATGGGGAAAGCATGCGTTTCATACAGGTTTTCTGTTTGGTTTTTCTTTGGGGTACATGTATGACGCGAACTGCAGTTTTATATTACTTGCCATGAATTTGCAGTAGCGTGTAGTATGAGTTCTCTCTCTCTCTCTCTCTCTCTCTCTCTCTCTCTCTCTCTCTCTCTCTCTCTCTCTCTCTCTCTCTCTCTCTCTCTCTCTCTCTCTCTCTCTCTCTCTCTCTCTCTCTCTCTCTCTCCGAGTCTCTCTCTCTCTCTCTGAGTCTCTCTCTCTCTCTCTCTCTCTCTCTCTCTCTCTCTCTCTCTCTCTCTCTCTCTCTCTCTCTCTCTCTCTCTCTCTCTCTCGAGTCTCTGTACTTCCCCAACGCCCATTTCCTTAGCAGTAGGGGCGGTTGGGTAGAAATTAGAAACAGTGTAGTGCTACCCTTAACTATCGCCCTGCTGACTGTGTCATATTGGAAGTTGTGCTTCTTGTTGCCATGACAGCAAGTTAACCCCTCATATCAAAAGCGGTATGTGGATGAAGACATAACTCATCCCTCTCCTGACGCCACCCCCCGTTACGTCAAGAACACCGTGGCCAGCACGAGCGGTAACCGCTACGAATTCGCCGAAGGCAAATCTGCCAGGGTAAATATCTCTCTATCCATGAAATATTGACTGAGAACCCTAAACAAATGAGGCAGGGCGCTATTTAGATATCAAATAACCAAAGGGAAGTACCGTAAAATCCCTAGCAAACGCCCAGTATCTAGCAAACGCCCACCCCCCACTTTTGGCCAAAAGTTGTGCAGAGGGGTCACTACCTAGCAAACGCCCACCCCGTCCTTTTATTTTGTGTGTGTGTTGTTTTTAATAGAAAAGGGTACCTGATTCTATTGTAATAGTGGGTGTTTTTATTTTTATTTACAAAATAATATTATACAGTCCCAAATGAAACCAACAGTGATTTGAAATGTGAGCCAGCCTCAACATCTGACATGGTTGTATACATTTTTGTTTCTTGTGAAAATGTGATGAGACGTTATCTTGCAAAGGTGCCAGGAGGTTGGTTCCGTATAACTCTCGCTTGCTCCATTACACATGTCGTATGCATACAGAGCATCTACCGTAAAATCCCTAGCAAACGCCCACCCCCTACTTTTACCCGACATCTTTGCAGAGGGCGTTTGCTAGGGATTTTACGGTAGATGCTCTGTATGCATACGACATGTGTAACGGAGTAAGCGAGAGTTATACGGAACCAATCTCCTGGCACCTGAGAGAATAACAAGCATTGAACTGAACATGTAAGAGACTTTCATCCTCATGAAAGATCCAGGATCAATGGACAATGTTCGGAAATAACTCTGTCGGGTTTCTATGGGTTGTGAAAGAGTGAATATAATCTTGGTTTTAGTGAGTCAACATTTCCCACGTGACATTATAGGCCAGTCTCTAGTGAGGGGTGTGTCAGAAACACGTGAACAAGGAACATGTTTAGCCTCAGAATGCTTGCCTCACAAAAAGCAAGAGTATTCACTCTTTCACCCGACAGAGTTATTTCCGGAATGCGTCGATTCAGATAGTAGAGAAATAATATATACATAAACAATGGAAAGAAACAACTCAGACAAAAGAGAAATGCCGGGACTGAGAGTAAAAAAGTAAAGTACACTGTACATATGAATTTATAAACAACGGAAAGGAACAGTGTAGAAAACAGAGAGATGGAACGAATAAATAAGTAAATATAGGCCTACATGCACACTCATACTGGCAGATGAATGAATAAAGAAGGATGGAAGAAGAAATGTCGGCGGGAGGAGTGCGAAATGTTAAGGAACAAGAAAGACAGCAGACATAATCAGTTTAATTTATAAAAACGGATGTTGCAATGTAGTTATGTCGGTGACTACAACTGGTAACAACTAACCACCTCCATCGACAGAAGAATGAAGACTCTTGCCAGTAGAACTGTGTTTGTTTGGGGGGGGGGGGGGGGGGCGGAGGGGGGAAGGCCGGGGGTGTCACCTGTGCAGTGAAAATCAGAAGATGGATATTAAAAAGATTAAAAATACATCAACAGAAGGTCACCAGATAGGCCGAAAACTGAAACTGAAGTTGGGAATATGTGTGTTAACAGAGGTTGTGGGTCCGTGTTAGTTTCTGAGACACACGTGGCTCTTGTTGTCATCAGGTCATCAATAACATCTCTGTCAGCGTTGGCTGTTAGGAGCTCTTGGATTTCCATCAACCTAAAATCATCGTATATCTGTATTCACCGTAATGCAGCTCATGAAAGTAGAATCGGTGAATACTAACTGATTTTGAAACAACGGGACGCACTTTTATCAGATCAGTTGTCGCGTGTGAAATAAGGGGAAGCCAATGGTGAGGGTTCAACTGAGCAGAATGACCTTATTGTCTCCCTTGCGTCATTTACTTGTTCAATTACAGTTGTCAAGTCAAGTCAAGTCAATATTTATTTTTAAAAAAACCTAGGGTTACATGAATAAAATAAATAAAAATTGCAATAAACACGACAAAAAAGATATATGTAATAATGAGACACAACACTTCTAATTAACCGAAAATAAATCAAGCTTAATTCATAACAAAATAATTGTAATCATACATTTTTTTTTTTACAGTGTCGAGTGTTCCGAGTAGGGTCACGTTGAGGATAGGACTGACAGTGTCAGTACATTCTATAGCAGAAACTTCCCTCACCCACCCCCACCCCCACCCCCACCCGCCCCCCCCCCCCCCTCTCTCTCTCTCTTATCCTTCGTCTGACTTTCTTGTCCCCGTGTGTTCGTTTTTCACTACAACAGACCCGGCCCATCACTTGCCCTCACCACCACAACGACCCCCTCCCTCTCCCCCTCGGTCCCCCTTCCCCTCCAGTGTTTCTACATTTCACTCCCATGCAAGATGTTGATGTTTTTGTGACTGTTTTCTACGCATGCAGTGTATTGCCAAGTGGTGGCTTTCCTCGTGTTCCCATTTTATCGCACATTATGTTGGCCGTCTGTCAGTCTGCTTGCTTGTCTGTCGGCCAGCGGGTCTGACACTGGAGGCTTGCAAAACTGCTTCAAGATTTGCGCAAAAATCTGAAGACACTTCATTTTTTTTATTTTTTTATTTATTTATTTTTTGTTGTTGCTTTGCTGCTGCATGCACGCCGCGCACATAAACCTCAACCATGGACAACACTAAAACCTATATAAGCCAAGCAATCATTATGGCTGCAGAGTAGGTATTATGGGTGAGTGGCACCTTGATAAGTAATAGAGAAAGACCATCTGTCCATGGACCTTGCTGGGTGGTTTATATTTTGAATATATTTTCTTTTCTGTTATTTATTTATTTATTTATTTATTTATTTATTTATTTATTTATTTATTTATTCATTCATTTATTTATTGATTGATTTATTGATTAGTTATTGATTTATTTATCTTTATTTTTTCAATGTTTTCGTTCTGCCGTGCACGCTTGCTTTGGTGACATGTTGGTGGGTTTTTTTTTCATTCTTTTATGTGGGATGATGGTTTGTACACTTTTTTCCCCGTGGTTCTTTTAGTTTTTTGTTTCTGCGTTGTAGATGGTGGTGGTATAGAGGTTCACAGGATTGTTCTTTTTCTTGTGGAGGTGCGATCTTTTTAAAAATTTGTATTTAATGCACGACAGAGACGGTCTTAGTCTACTTCTGCTTCCTGCAAACTGGACTGCTCTTCACCACATATTTCTTTGTTCTTCTTTCCGGCTTTTTGACGTCCTTCGCGTTCAAGCTCTATTTTCCTCTTTTCTTTCCTTCTGTCCTTCTGTCTTAATTTCTCCGCCAATCTGTTAAATCCAAATTGGATCGTTTTATTCTATTCGGGTTGCATCATCATCATATTGTATTTTGTTTTAATAATTATGTTTCTGAACTGTTCATTCGATAAATAATAGCGAGAAAACAATCAAAGACACTTCTTTTTAACAATGAAACAATAAATAAAAATAACAGGACAAAAAAGAAAACAGATATAAAGTGTTTTTGTAACGTATGAAAGCAACAAGGTACGAGAGAAGAAACTTATTTAGCTAATAGTTTACAACAACAAAATTATAGCGACATTAACATTTCCGCTGATTCGGTTCCACTGTGATATTCTATTATGAAATGCGCAAGTTGTTGACGATGTGTGTCTGTTTGCTTGTCAGTCCGTGTGCCCAAGAGCGGCTTTAGGGTATGTGCGCGCGCGCGCGTGTGTGTGTGTGTGTGTGTGTGTGTGTGTGTGTGTGTGTGTGGGTTTTTTTTTTTTTGAGTGTGTGTGTGTGTGTTTCGGAGTGTGTGTGTGTGTGTGTGTGTGTGTGTGTGTGTGTGTATGCTGGTATTCGCGGGGTGGGCGTTCGATGCATGAAGTCTGTACCTCGTTAAAATTTCGTTCCTACATCTACAAAATAATCTCGTGGTCTAATGATTTTATTCATTTATTTACTTTGTTTGTTTTTAGGCCGTCATACAGAGATCCTCCCCATCAGCTCCATACGCCACACAGGGTTATGCGCATGCGTACTGAGTGAGTTTCCGATCACGTGGGACGGAGCATGAAAGATGTCGGCTAAAGAATATTACTGACCTGGAATAATCAAATTACACCAACATTTTGAGAACAACTGAGAAGAACACAGCGTGACGAGAAATATAGTGATGAGGAAAACAAAGAAGCTCGTCTGAATAAAAAATGTGTTTACCATTCTGTCATTGAGTCACTCAGGAATCATCCCGGAGTATTTATAGTGATCTATAGTGTTTGACGTCACTCTCATCTTTGGTGTTTATCCATGCAACTCATTTGGTTGTTTTCGTACATTTGGTTTCTTGAATCATCAATTTCTTTTTTGCTATTTTAGATTTCATATTGATTTTTAATTTATGCGCATTGTCAGATGGACTTACTGACTGGTTAGTACTATTCGATTTTTTTTTAATGAATTTAAAGTTGATTTTTGACCTGTATTTCTGCTGTCCATACTTATTTAGTAGACTGTACAGTTATATGACTAACCATGCACGTCTCGTAGTCCGTACATCACGTAGAACGACATTAATTAGTGATACTGTCTAATTTGTTCCTCGACTAATGCATGCGTTTGTATATTACACATCTATGTATCGCCCATTTAAAACAAAATGTCAGCATTATTTCATGTGATATATTAATGCGCTCGTTGTCTTGTTTTGAATTTCAATGTTTTTGTAATGATTTTCTCTTTAAGTTTGTCCATAAAAGTTTCAGTATTAGGCCAAAAAAAATAGGTCTGTTTACGGTAACATAGGCTAAAAAAATAGGGTCGGTAGGTCGGGATTTTTTTTTTCCCCTCAAATGCCCCAAAAAAAGTCAAGGGTCGCGCGAAAAAAATAGGGTCGGTCGGTCCAAAAGAGTTGAAGTTGTGACATACGCGGCCTCTTGCCAGCACTCATGTGTAAGGACACATTTTAAATTACAAATGAAAACTCTCGAGGAGAAAAAACAAGAACATTGCAAACTTATAACTACAAACGCACAGGCACAGTGAAACCCATACAAGATGCGCATTTGTTTGTTTGTTTGTTTGTTTGTTTGTTTTGCTTAACGCCCAGCCGACCACGAAGGGCCATATCAGGGCGGTGCTGCTTTGACATATAACGTGCGCCACACACAAGACAGAAGTCGCAGCACAGGCTTCATGTCTCACCCAGTCACATTATTCTGACACCGGACCAACCAGTCCTAGCACTAACCCCATAATGCCAGACGCCAGGCGGAGCAGCCACTAGATTGCCAATTTTAAAGTCTTAGGTATGACCCGGCCGGGGTTCGAACCCACGACCTCCCGATCACGGGGCGGACGCCTTACCACTAGGCCAACCGTGCAGATGCGCATTTGTGCACCGTCAAAATTGTATTGAAGAAAAATCAAATAACAAAGGCACGTGATTGTCCCAAACGCGACAACAGAAAGTGAAGCCGAAAGTGTTCACTGGATTGCCTCATAGTGACCACGGGTGCAGCACACTGAATTGTATATCCAATATCCCCCGAAAGCGGCGTATGGCTGCCTTAATGGCGGGGTAAAAACGATCATACACGTAAAAACCGTGGGAGTTTCAGCCCGTGAACGAAGAAGAAGAAGAATAAATCCAACAGGCTGCATATAACTCGGTGGTAATAATGATAATAATAATATGGGAGATTTATAGAGCGCTTTACATTCTCAAAGCGCTTTACAATGACAAACATACATAATACATACAAAGCAAAGCAAAAGCATGTGCAGCAGCATTCAGCACACAAATGAACAAGTAAAGTATCAGCTTTCGGTAGACTTTTTTCACCAAATTTTCGAAGGTCTTCGAAAGCAAAATAAGGTTCAGTCGAGCATGCGAGAAGTAAAAAAAATCAACAACAAAACAAACAAACGAAAAAATAAACAAACAAACAAACAAACAAACAAGTAAATACCAATAAGATCTCTTTAGTGACACATATAGACGAATAGAAGCCATTTCTGTCTTGGTGATACGAACCTTCTGATGTAAAAGTTTATGGCAGGTAAATGTTGTACTATTGTTAATATTTTCATTTTCTTCTCAATTATCTGTGATACTGATTTTACTGCATTTCCAGCATTACACAAAATGGGATCAATTTTAGAATTGTTGTATGATAAACGTCCATTTAATAACTTACAAACTTGCCTCAGTTCAGTATTAAAACTTGCTGAAAAACTGTATAAACGTGGTCAGATGAATTGTATCTCTTTACATTATCTGCATACATGTGAATCTGAAATCCACCATTTTGTTTTTTTGTGTGCTTTTAAAAGGATTGAAAGTCGTTACTCCGTAACTAAGATCAAACACCAGGGAATGTAATGGTATTATTTATTGCAGTATTAAATGCAAAGTAGAAAAGTATTAAAAAAAATATTATTCTTCCTGTCTATTTCCACTTGTGCGTGCGTGCGTGCATGTGTGTTTGTATCTGTGTGCGTGTGTTAGTGCGAGTGTGTGTGTGTGTTAGTGCGAGTGTGTGTGTGTGTGTGTGTGTGTGTGTGTGTGTGTGTGTGTGTGTGTACGTTCGTGTGTGTGAGTGTGCTGTGCGTGCGTGTGTTTGTGCGTGCATGTGTTTGTGCGTGCATGTGTTCGTGCGTATTGGGGTGTGTGCGTGCGTGCATGCTTGTGTATCTTGAAGCTTCATCACATCCAGATAAAATGAACGAAGCAAATGCACTAAACGACACGGTTCATACCTGTGCACCCCACTACCCCCCCACCCCTCCCTCCCCACGCCTACCATCCTCTCAGCTACACACACACCAACATGAGCGCGCCGCACAACAACTGTCACGAGTGTCCGTCCGCACAGGAACACACACCCAGTCAATTTAACGAAAATATTCGAGAACAAAAACAAAACAACAAAACAAAAACAAGACACACAAAACCAGATCCGAGTTGATGTCGAAAGGATGTCAGACCAGCAAGGCAAGGCAAATTATTTCAAGAAACCCCATGGGGGTACATGAAAAAAAACCAAGAACAAGAAAGAAATGCAGGCAGTTCCACCAATACGTACACATAAACTCATTCCGATGACAAAAAAGAAGGAAAAAAATGCACAACAATGCAAAGCAAAGTTAAAACGAAGCAAAATAAAACAAAGTAAAACAAAATAAAACAAAACACGAAACAGGTTGATGTGGAGGGATTGCGAGACAACCCAAACCACACAAACAAGATTTTTGTTATTGTAATCAGTATAACACAAACCGAAAGAAAAGATGAAGAAAGAAAAAAACACTCACAAAAACAAATGAAAACCTGAAAAATCTGTCAGGAATGAGCTATGATATAACATATTCAATTAGGGACAATATCAGTCTGTTCACCCTTCTCAACAGAGAAATTCAAGTTTTACACCCTCACGGCAAAGCCATTAGGGGCATGTTCTCGGGTTTTACTCCGACATTAGATGAGACACACAAGTGTATGCGTGTTTAGGTGGTACCAGCCATTTGCACTTATGTCAGAATGACCGAGGTCTTTTACGTGCCACTTTGGTGACACGGGGGTGGGACATGGCTTCCGTCTCAGGGTCTGCACATAAAGTTGACCCGTGTTCGTCCCGGTATGACGCCGTCATCTTGGCCCTGCCGTCATATTACCCCCTCGATTTATACTCGAGATTAAAATGTTGTTTCCTTGTAAAATTAATTAAGTGAAATTATTTAAGGACGAAAAGCATGTCAGTTTCTTGCATGTGAAGAAAATTGGTGGTGAAATTTAATAGATTTCACCAAAAAAACCACATTTCTTTTAAATGGTGTAACGAAAGGTTACGTCCCTTAAATGAGAAGGGAAACATTTTCGGATGAATCAAATTTTTCTGACCGGCACGGTTGGCCTAGTGGTAAGGCGTCCGCCCCGTGATCGGGAGGTCGTGGGTTCGAACCCCGGCCGGGTCATACCTAAGACTTTAAAATTGGCAATCTAGTGGCTGCTCCGCCTGGCGTCTGGCATTATGGGGTTAGTGCTAGGACTGGTTGGTCCAGTGTCAGAATAATGTGACTGGGTGAGACATGAAGCCTGTGCTGCGACTTCTGTCTTGTGTGTGGCGCACGTTATATGTCAAAGCAGCACCGCCCTGATATGGCCCTTCGTGGTCGGCTGGGCGTTAAGCAAACAAACAAACAAACAAAATCAAATTTCTAAGTTAAAGCTGTGGTCTATTTATGACTATCCGGGGCTACGAGTTTGAAAAGATAGGGATGAAAACCACGTACAGAATTCTGTACAGCAAACGCTACCCGAAACCCCATCTTTACGGCGTGTATGACCTTGAGAGCTTCAGTCAACGCTTGAATTTTGCAGTGGTAACATCCGGTTTGCTCTCTCAGAGCTGAGCATACTTGTCAAGAAGGATCGAGCAGAAAAAATAAACGACTTGGCAGGGATTCGAACTTAAGGTCTCGGGGCCTCGAAATGTCGGGGCCGATATGTCTTAACTGCTAGGCCACTCCACCAGTGTTGTCAAAGATAGAAAAATAATAATGTTATATTACTCTACGCTTGAATTAGGCTTACCATTCATGTGTTGCAATAACGTAAAAATTGCCATTCAAATTTGCCTTTATTTGCAAACATGGTTCATGGAATCGCAGTACATGTTTACACCGTCATGCTACACGACATTCGCGCCATGCAACTAGCTGCAATATATCTCTATTTACAACATGCAAGAAAAATGACAAGAACAGTAATTGAATCAACAGACATCAAAGAAATAGTTATACTGTAAAATCCCTAGCATAAGCCCACCATCTAGCAAACGCCCACCCCCCACTTTGGGCCAAAAGTTGTGCACAGGGGTAACTACCTAGCAAACGCCCACCCTGCTTTTTTCAAAGAGACTATAGGCTCACTTTCACTAGGATTTGTGCAGACTGTTCTAAAAGTCATCTTTTTCCCCTTCTTTACCTTTTCGTGTTTCTTTCCTTTTTTCTTATTCTTTGTCCCCTCTCCTCACTCCCACCCATCGTTCATGTTTTTTCGAGTTTCTCTTCTCTTTTTTTTCCTAAGTTTGTGGGTTTTTCTTTCTCAGAAAGATTGGGCCTTTTGAAGACAAAATCCAAGTTCAGTTAACGTTTCATTTCCAAAGACGATCGTGTAATTTCTTCCCTGTACAGAAAGAAAGGGCTTTTATTGTTTGTCCTTGCAAAGGTCTGGCGATTTTCTTTTTACTTTATAAATTTATATGAATGACTATGCTCGGGTTGTTTTCAGAAGAGCCAGTCCTTTTCTCTCTCTCTCTCTCTCTCTCTCTCTCTCTCTCTCTCTCTCTCTCTCTCTCTCTCTCTCTCTCTCTCTCTCTCTCTCTCTCTCATGGTTGGCCTTCTTTGCCTCAAAGTCCTTTTTTTTTCTTTTTTCCTTCACGACCTAACTTACATGCTTTCGGGGTTTGTATTCACTCAATTACACGGTTGAGCACAAAACTTACTTTGTGCAAAGGGGTCTATCCCTAGCAAACGCCCACCCCCCAATTTTGCCCTAAATCTGTGCACATGGGGGGTGGGCTTATGCTAGGGATTTTACGGTACATGTATTCACTTCTGAACAGTGGTCGGATATAGATATAAATCAGGCTGCTTCAAGAATAACATAACATGAATACATATCAATGTTTATCCTTCTTTTTCTCAATTGGCGCAGTAGCCTAGTGGTTAGGACATCAGACACGAAGTCTCGAGTCGAGAGTTCGAATCTTCGCCGGGGCGTTTACTTTTTCCCCCTTGATCTCTCTTGAAGATAAAATATGATCAGTCTTGAGAGAGCAAACCGGATGTTATCCCTGCAAAATTCAAGCGTTGACTGAAGCTCTCAAGGTCATACACGCCGTAAAGGTGGGGTTTCGGGTAGCGTTTGCTGTACATGATTTTCATCCCTATCTTTTCAACCTCGTAGCCCCGGAAAGTCATAAATAGACCACAGCTTTAAATAAAACAAAATTGGTTGGACAAATTTGGCCCCATGAATGTAAGGCACCCAAGGTCGCTCATCAGTACCATTGAAGGGTGTTTTTTGTTTGTTCAGTGTGGAGTTTATACAAGTTAAACGAGGCCGAGAATCGTAATATGACGGCGGGGCCAAGATGACGGCGTCACACCGGCCTGGATTCGAACCCGCAACCCCAGGATCACAAGTCCAGTGCTCTACCACCTGAGCTACCCGGGCCCCCCTACCCTTCTCGACTGAAACTTTCTCGCTGTTATAATAAGCCTCGTACACTGCGAGTGCCGACTCTTAGCGTATCATCAACGCATGTCCTTTAAAAGGAAAAGTTAGTAGAGTGCCGACTGATATTGATAAGAAACACAAAGAATGTCCAGCCTAAAAAAGGGCCTCTACTTGGCGTCAAATTCTTTGTTTCTTTCTTTCTTTGGTGTTTAACGTCGTTTTCAACCATTCAAGGTTATATCGCGACGGGGAAAGGGGGGAGATGGGATAGGGGAAAGGGGGGAGATGGGATAGAGCCACTTGTTAATTGTTTCTTGTTCACAAAAGCACTAATCAAAACATTGCTCCAGGGGCTTGCAACGTAGTACAATATATGACCTTACTGGGAGAATGCAAGTTTCCAGTACAAAGGACTTAACATTTCTTACATACTGCTTGACTAAAATCTTTACAAACATTGACTATATTCTATACAAGAAACACTTAACAAGGTTAAAAGGAAAAACAGAACCGTTAGTCGCCTCTTACGACATGCTGGGTAGCATCGGGTAAATTCTTTCTCGTCCCAACCAATATGGGACTCCCCCTAACCCGCGGGGGGTTGGCGTCAAATGGATTGTGCGAACCACCTCAACAAATGGATTGTGCGAACCACCTCAACAAATGGATTGTGCGAACCACCTCAACAAATGGATTGTGCGAACCACCTCAACCAATGGATTGTGCGAACCACCTCAACAAATGGATTGTGCGAACCACCTCAACAAATGGATTGTGCGAACCACCTCAACAAATGGATTGTGCGAACCACCTCAACAAATGGATTGTGCGAACCACCTCAACAAATGGATTGTGCGAACCACCTCAACAAATGGATTGTGCGAACCACCTCAACAAATGGATTGTGCGAACCACCTCAACAAATGGATTGTGCGAACCACCTCAACCAATGTCATTGTCTTTTCCTTCAGTCTCCCGCTTAGTAGTTTTTGTTTTGTCTTATGTTTCTGTATTTTCTTTTCCAATGATTTCGTTACTGATTTTGCATCACCAAACGGAACTGAATAACAAGAGGCGATAATTCTCTTTTACACTTTAAAAAAGAAAAAGAAATTAGGTTCAGGCTAGCCGTCACTATTTTTTTCCCCGGCTCTTTTGATACTTTGATATTTTGTTCTGTGGAGTTTCTTTGTCCTAAACTGACGCTCTGTTTTGTTACACGTTGCTATGTTAGACGTAGTTACTGTGTGATTGTGCCACTAGGCTCACCCCGCATCAGTTCAGTTCTTTCTGTCGCCGGTTGGTGGCGTTATGTATATAAGCAGGTTCAACTAGCAAAAACTATGTTTACACGAAAGAGTTGTCTCTCTTGTCCGCTCATACGGATAATTCCTTCTTTGACCCATGTAAACGAAATGCATTCGTACAGTTCATCGGAGTTCATTCCGTAACTTCAAAGGGATCTAAAATGACTTGTTATGATTACAAGTGCAGGTTCTGCAAATTTGGAGACTTAAATGCCTCTGAATTATGAGCTATGAATCTAACACGCTAAAGTTCAAGATTACCCAAAACCTTACAAGGGACATTGAACTCGCCAACAAACAGCCTAATCGGCTCCACCGAGTTCTATCAACTGCGCCACCCACGCCTTTATTTTCGCATGCTTGACAGCCCTCGTCATCACCCTCTCACAACGCTGATTGGTCAAACATTATTACCCGCCAGTGCCTAGCTCCGCCCCATTACGCGCTGCAGCGGAGTCGATGTTTACCTCACCAATGTTACTCAGTATTACACGACGTTTTGAGAGAGGGAGGTGTGTTCAACGCAAGGAGGAGGTGAGTGACTTGTTTTGTGAGTGACTTACATTCAAAAATATCAGTTTTGCGCTAGAAATTCGAAAGAAAAGTCGAGAAAAACAACGAGTTCAGTTGGTCCGTGTACACTGAGAACCTGAGCGCGTGCTCCAAGGAAAAGGCAAAAAGACACGTCGAGTGTTTTTCATGAGTGGCCAAATTCTCGTGCCTCAGTGAGAAAGTGTGTTGCGTTACACCACGTAGCATTGAGCTTGTACAGTCTCGTAGCGGGGGTGAGGCTCGCATGATCTGTTCGGACGGGGTAGAACGTGTACACGCTTAGTTCAGTCAATGCGACGCTGGACATTCACTGTGGCCGGTAAGATTTTGTTTGTTTGTGTGTTGGTGACCGGTAAGAGAGGATGCTGTGAGTATGAGGGTGATAATTATCTTGGTTTTATTGGCCTGTGTCTTGTTACGGTAATGTTGTAGCTGGTGAAGATATTGATAGTTACCTAGTTTTATCGGAAATACGTGTAGTTCAATCTCAGGGCGTAAATTGATGTGGAAGAGACATGTGAGGGAATGGAGAGAAAATAAAGCGAATTTACATTTTTAAATCGACTATACCCCTTCGTATCTGTGTGTGTAATTGTAACTAGAATGGCTTTTTTCCCCACCGGCGCGGGACCATCTCTTTGACTCAGTTTCACAACTGTATAAAAGAAAAAAAGTAAAAAGCCACCAACAACAAAATATAAGTGATATCGGTTGAAACGGAAAGACTGATACAAAAAACACAAAAAAAGGCCGAATTTTTGTGAAAATATGTTTCTAACAATATAGATTGATTAAAGTTGTGGTCTTTTTATGACTTTCCGGGGCTACGAGGTTGAAAAGATAGGGATGAAAATCATGTACAGAATTCTGTACAGCAAACGCTACCCGAAATCCCACCAATACGGCTTGTATGGCCTTGAGAGCTTCAGTCAACGCTTGAATTTTGCAGGGAAACATCCGGTTTGCTCTCTCAAAACTGATCATATTTTATCTTCAAGAGAGATCAAGGGAAAAAAATAAATGCCCCAGGTCGAAGATTCGACCTCGAGACTTTGTGTCTGATGTCCTAACCACTAGGCTACTGCGCCAATTGTGATAAAGAAGGAAAAACATTTAAATGAATTCATGTTGTGTTATTCTTGAAGCAGCCTGATTTATATCTCTATCCGCCCACTGTAGTGAATACATGTTTTACTATTTCTTTAATGTCTGTTTTCAACTGCACAGAGGTTTGGAGAGATTCAATTACTGTTCTTGATGGTCATTTTTCTTGCATGTTGTAAATAGAGATATCGCAGCTATTTGCGGCATGGCGCGAATGTCGTGTGGCATGACGGTGTAAACATGTACTGTGATTCCGTGAAACATGTTTGCAAATGAAGGCAAATTTGAATGGCAATTATTACGCTTTTGCAACGCATGAATGGTAATTCAAGCGTAGAATTATATAAATTTATTATTTTTTCTATTTTTGACAACACTGGTGGAGTGGCCCAGCGGTTAAGACGTCGGCCCCGACATTTCGAGGCCTCGAGTTCGAATCCCTGCCAAGTCGTTTATTTTTTCTGCTCGATCCTTCTTGACAAGTATGCTCAGCTCTGAGAGAGCAAACCGGATGTTACCACTGCAAATTTGAAGCGTTGACTGATGTTCTCAAGGTCATACACGCCATATAGATGGGGTTTCGGGTAGCGTTTGCTGTACAGAATTCTGTACATGATTTTGTCCCTATCTTTTCAACCCCGTAGCCCCGGAAAGTCATAAATAGACCACAGCTTTAATCTACTACTGAATGCTTCAATAACTTTTTCCAAGACATTTTTAAGAAATGGAATTAACTGCAGGCTGCAGAATCTGCTTTGTTTTGAAATATCAATTATCATTGTAGAAACATTTTTAATAGTTATTTTTCCACGCATTCATCCGAATCATCAATTAATTTGTTTTATTTATTTGATGCTGCTACCATTACCAAGTACATTGGTATAGTACCACTTTACAAGTGTTGTAATACTTGTTAGTGGTGACACTGATAGCAAGGTGTTGATACGGGCAACAGATAAGTCCACAAAAAAATAGTCTGTTTACGGTAACCCGACCGACCCTATTTTTTTCGCGCGACCCTAGACTTTTTTTTGGCATTTGGGAAAAAAAACAAAAACGTAAAAATATGGGTTTTTGGAGAGAAAAAAAATCCTGACCTACCGACCCTATTTTTTTGGCCTATGTTACCGTAAACAGACCTCTTTTTTTGGGCCTAACAAGATAAAAATGCCAATTTGTGTTTTTACTTTCTATTTTTCCAGGTCTCATTAGGAAACCCAACCCTGCGATGAAGAAGGGCATGGGTCAAAGTTGAGACCAGACACATTTTTAAACCACGAACATTTTTAACCACCGGTTTTTAGTTTTACAAAGAAATACTTTCAACCGGATTTTAACCATCTCAAATTTTTAAAACGCACAAGACTCACTAGCCCCCCAAAAAAGATGGAGAGCTTTAAAGAAAGTCCGGAAAATTTCTCGGTGCGCGGCAACAGCCACAGCTGGCCCCGTCCGTACGTTCAGTCGTCCCCCCCGGACGGCAACAACGGCAACGGTCAGTTCCAGCCAGAACAGTACAACCCCAACAACATCCAACCTTCTCTCCCCTCCTACACCAACCTCAACATTCCCCAGCACACCCCCACCAACGGACCCTCCGTCATGGACGATGTAGCTCAGTCTCGCAGAAGAAGCGGAAGTGGAAGCGGAGGATCTGAGTTTAATTCCGAAGGAGGGAGTCCCAGCACGAACGCTTCAGGTCCGTCGTTTCTGGTTGGGGGACCTGTTCCGTCGACCAGTGGAATGCTTCCGTCCAACCAGTCCATGCCCTCCAGCCCGCTGGTGGAAGGCAGCGGTCTGTTTCAACCAGCCTCTGGCGGAATGGAGTACTCGGCAGCGTTGATGAGTGGTAAGTTTTTGCTTAATTGCATTGTTTTAATGGCATTTCAGTGGTATGAAATGTTAAGTCCTTTGTACTGGAAACTTGCATTCTCCCAGTAAGGTAATATATTGTACTACGTTGCAAGCCCCTGGAGCAAATTTGATTAGTGCTTTTGTGAACAAGAAACAATTGACAAGTGGCTCTATCCCATCTCCCCTCTTTCCCCGTCGCGATATAACCTTCGTGGTTGAAAACGACGTTAAACACCAAATAAAGAGTGGTATGAAATATTTGAGACATTACAAGCCCACACACCCAAACATTTCCTCGTTTCCGGTCCCCCAATGGACCCTAATTTTCCTCCCGACCGTGAATTTTGATGTTGATCCTTCTAAATATATATTTATTACAGAGGACAAAATTCCATTTTACAGACTTTGCTAGGGAAGTTGCTCTTCTCCGACAACCTGGGGACACAATGTGCAATATTTATGGCCAATGAAAAATCTTATTCGTCTGTGTACACGAAAAAGAAACTTCAGTTCAACCCTAATTTTGTTGGCCTGTCGTCGGATACAAATATGTTACTTTTTTGCCCTGTCAGCATTATCAGGGTTCGTCCCAGCCCCAGCAACCTGGGTTGAAATTTGTATTTTGTGTGCAAAGTTTTGATAATCAACATACCTGTGTACAATTTTCTTTGCAGGTGGAATTTTTATTGTATTAGTTTAGGAAAAACCCCACCAGTTGATCTATTCTTAATGATTTTAATCACCAACCCATATGGCTTTTGATATCTTCTGTCACTATAATTTCTGTAGAAAATAATGAACATAGGGGAATAACAAGTTATAAGAAATATCATTACTAATTCTGGTCCAGAGGTTCCCAACAGCCTTCTTGGCTGGGAAATGTCATTTCAATGGAGTCTGAAAATGAGCAGCGGAATGATGAGGGGGCAATGAGCAGTGGAATGATGAGGGGGCAATGAGCAGCGGAATGATGAGGGGGCAATGAGCAGCGGAATGATGAGGGGGCAATGAGCAGCGGAATGATGAGGGGGCAATGAGCAGCGGAATGATGAGGGGGCAATGAGCAGCGGAATGATGAGGGGGCAATGAGCAGTGGAATGATGAGGGGGCAATGAGCAGCGGAATGATGAGGGGGCAATGAGCAGCGGAATGATGAGGGGGAAATGAGCAGCGGAATGATGAGGGACCGTGCTGAAAACAAAGCTAGTTCGCGCGTACAGGACGCTCATGCCAACAACCAATAACAATAAAACCTCTGTCACACTCGCGGCATGAATTGGCCTTAATGAGTCGTAACCACTAAACCACCAACGCACGCCCTTCGCGCGACGTAAACAAGTACGTGAGTCACTGGGCTGGCAACACACGATGACAGCACGTTGTACACTAGCGAACCGCTCAAGTAGCTGACCAGTGGTCATTCGTCAGGCAAATCCACCTCAACCCTGGACCACTTCCCTCACCACCCCCACCGCCCCGATCGCCCCTTCATTATTCTGGTAATGGATAATGAATCTGGTTGTACCAGTGCCACAACATTTACGTCCTTGGTTTCGGAATTCACAGTGCTGATATTTTTCTGATACATGCCACTTTTATCGAAGCAGAGAATATTTCTTGTGAAATTACTTGACGGATTGAGCTCCAAAATTAAGCAATATTTGGTAATTTGTCTAAATAATCAAGGAAAATGGCGGCCATGGTTTTTCCCTTTGAAGAAAAGGCATACGTACGATCGTACATATGGTTGTCTCCGCCCTTCCTTTGTTAAAATTGTCTCCGCCCTTCCTTTGTTAAAATTGCTGCTCGGCCGATGTTTTTCTTTTAAACCCGATGTATTTTAAAAAAAACACCACCACCCGAATCGGTACAGTTCATAACGTAACTTCAATGGTAACGAAATGACTTTTTATGCTTCTGCAAAATCAGATGTTTAGGTTGCAGTAGAAGAACGTTCCTGAATTTGCATAGCTCAAGTTCAACAGTACTTTTTGACCACTGAATTTGAATGTTTCCAAAGAAATTGATGCTTAGGCATTCTGGCGGTGGACACTCAGAAGTTCAGTCCCGAAGCAGGCTCGAACTCGTTGCCTTCATTATCCTACTTTGACCTTTGACAATGCATGTTGACAAGGACAGCCTGTCACGCCCTTACGCAATCAGTCACTGAACCAATCGTTAGTGATACTGATAGGCGGGGTTGGCTGCCATTCGGTTTGTCTGCGTTCATGAATCTGGAATGCCATTCTTAGTCAGGGCTGTGTGTCGGTATGCAAATCCCCATACCGCTTCTGTTTCGGTTTTCTTATGTCGTACCAGTAATTTTTACCAGTATACGACAAAGTCCAGGTGGCTAGGTAGTTTTCCATCAATGTATTCACGTTGTGGGAGACGTTCCATGCGTAAAACGTTAGGCGGTAGTGATCCAGCTCTGAGGGGCCACTGTCACTGTTTTCAGTCGGCTCAGATCGCTCGCAACACTAGGTGTCGTAGGCAGTGTACCGCTGTACTTTTTCGTTTGTAACGTCCACACAAATGCACTGGGTACCACCACAAGTAAGCAACTAGATGATACAATAAACAGATTTCGCAATAAATGATCATGTATGTCAAAAATAGATTTAAGACAAACACCCCCTTCCAAAAGAAACAAAAAAAAACACCACCACACAAACAAGGTGAAGGAGTTATTTTTCATGCGCCTGTCTGCCTGCCTGTCTGTCTGACCAGTTGACCAAAGGGCACACAACTCGTACCCTTTCAGACACTACACACTCCCAATCTCAACGTGTTATCGACGTACACAGGGAGTGTGGGCAAAAGTTGCCTAACCCTTGCATAACGTTCGCTCATCGCCGTGGGCTGTGGTTTGTCCGGTCCGGTGGTCTTGTGTAAGAAGCGGTTATCGTGTGTTGACGGTGTGGGAGTGTTTGGTTACTTCAGTTTTGCGTTCTTTGCCACATTGAGATAAAGTGTATTTATCAAATTATTTATATACGATGGACTGTACGTTGTGACATGGCCATCATCATCGTCGTCGCATTATCATCACACTCTAATTTGACGATACAAGTCTAGTTTAAATCAGTTAATTCATTAAACGATTTAATTTTGCTTAAAAAACGCAGTTAGGTTGAAGATTACATTTGTTTGCTTTGTGTCCCGGTGGACGGATGGCCTTCTACCTACCTAAAAGCCTGGCAATGTTTCTTGTGTTTTTTTGGTGTTTTTACAACGTTTTGTTTTATTTACACTGGAAGGACTGTGCATTGAAAACGGTCGTGTTACAGTTTCAGTTACACATGTCAGAATTTGGTCACTGTTGGCAGTGTTGCAACAGCCGGTGTCAATTTGGTCACTGTTGGCAGTGTTGCAACAGCCGGTGTCAATTTGGTCACTGTTGGCAGTGTTGCAACAGCCGGTGTCAATTTGGTCACTGTTGGCAGTGTTGCAACAGCCGGTGTCAATTTGGTCACTGTTGGCAGTGTTGCAACAGCCGGTGTCAATTTGGTCACTGTTGGCAGTGTTGCAACAGCCGGTGTCAATTTGGTCACTGTTGGCAGTGTTGCAACAGCCGGTGTCAATTTGGTCACTGTTGGCAGTGTTGCAACAGCCGGTGTCAATTTGGTCACTGTTGGCAGTGTTGCAACAGCCGGTGTCAATTTGGTCACTGTTGGCAGTGTTGCAACAGCCGGTGTCAATTTGGTCACTGTTGGCAGTGTTGCAACAGCCGGTGTCAATTTGGTCACTGTTGGCAGTGTTGCAACAGCCGGTGTCAATTTGGTCACTGTTGGCAGTGTTGCAACAGCCGGTGTCAATTTTAACTGCAACCTGAAAGGCTTTTGAGTGTGACCGTGTTGGTTTCCAGAAATACTAGTTCAAGCATTGCATTATATATGCCGAAATAGTTGTGGTAATAGTATATTACTCCCGGCAGGGGCGGGGATGTAGCTCAGTCGGTAGCGCGCTGGATTTGTATCCAGCATGCTTCCTCCGAAAACGGCGTATGGCTGCCTAAATGGCGGGGTAAAAAACGGTCATACACGTAAAATTCCACTCGTTTAAAAAACACGAGTGTACGTGGGAGTTTCAGCCCACGAACGCAGAAGAAGAAGAAGAAGAACTCCCGGCATACACAAACGGAAACCTCAATTTAGCGCATCATCGAATAATGTTCCTGGTTGGTTTCGATGTCACTGAGAACGTAAAGAATCGTTGGTAATTGACCCAGGAGATCGGAACACTCTACACCTTCACCCACCAAGCGTAGCCTGGATTCGAACCCCGAACCTTCCCCATGGACGGCCGACGTCTTGTCTACTCCACGAACCTTTATCTTATTTCAAGTTCACGCGAGTACGCCTACATCCTGGTAGGGTTTTTGAGCTTGAAGTTCGTTGTCAGAAATTGTTCAAGCATTGCGTATGACGTAATATTCTGATATGACAAAGGGAAGTTAGCGCTCTTAATGCATGTGTAATAGAGTAAGTGAGAGTAATGCGTAACCTGTCTTCTGGCACCTGAAAGAATAACGAGCATTGAAATGAACGAGCGACTTTCATCCTCGACTTTTTGTGTATGTCGTAATAGTTGTGCTGCCGTATTATGAAGACTGCTTGACATCAATGGTTCGGCAAGTACGTAAGCAATTAGTTGTCTTAGCAACAACGATTTATCTGTAACTCGCTCCAAGTCATTGTTCAATTAAATACGATACTCTTTTGATATTAATTAGAAAACTGGGGGCAGCACCCTTTTCTTTGATGTCACGGTCGCTTAATTAATTGAGAAGTCAGTCTACAGTTGAAATCTATAGGATTAAGTGACAGGAATGAGCGTCCTTCCATGAAGCCTGTCCTTAATTGAGCCAATCTTGGACTTAAAAAATGCGACCCTTTGACCGAACGAACCATGGGTTAGGATTAGGTTGTTCACGACTTGATCAATCTCCCGATGTTAGCGCATGCGCATTGACCGCAATGAGAAGGATTGTTCAGGCAGAGTTTTCAGTTCGTGGCACCGGCATCGTCGTGTTTATGTTGTTACACGACAGGTGATCTGTTACTGCATGACAGTGACAGCACGACTACAGTTGACGACTAACGAACTACAGGATGCTGTAACAGGAATTAGCGTCACAGAGGGCAACCCTTCACATTTTCATTCTCAGGCACGGTTGGAGACAAGACGATTCCGATGCTGCTATGCTCATTCTGCCAGACGGGTCTTTCGAGTTCACCGTGTTAAATGAGCGTCCTGCTCTATTGAAATTGCGTTTCTAGAGGTCAAGTCTGTGACATCTCAGGCTCTTTGGAGCCTTCTTGGTTCATGGGCTGACTGCCCCACGTTGACTCATGTTTTTGCACGAGTGGGTTTTTACGTGTATATGCTGAATATTTTCGTGTTTCCCGCATAACCCACCGAACTCTGACATGGATTATAGGATCTTGTCCGTGCGCACTTGGTCTTGTGCTTGCGTGTACACACGAATGGGGACTGACAAGGCTATTACCGTGATGCCAATTTGCTGTAGAGAGAGGACCAGTAGGATTCTAATGCTGCAATGCGCGTCCTCCGCTCCACAAATGGCATATAGAGGTCAAGTCTTTGACACCTCTCTTTGGCGCCATTATCATGGTGCCAATCGGACTGACCGCTTGCATTCTGGTGCTGCAATGAGCGTCGTCCGCTCAGTCCCCAAAGGGCATAGAGGTCAAGTCTTTGACATCTCTCCCTGGTGCCATCCTCAAAGTGCCGTATGGCTATAGCGGACCTCATCCCTGTCTCCATTGTCTAACGCCTGGCTGCGGACAACAGCGATGACCTGGGGTCAGCTTTTGGTGCTTGACACTGACACCTTGGCCTGGCGTGCTTCTTGCCTTGAAGTCTGTGACACTTTATTTTGGGGTCACGCTCATAGTCTGCGACCCGCGTTGGTTCGGTAACTGACACTTCTTGGTTGTGTGCTCTCCCTGTTTGTTTAATTAGTATTGATTGGATGCCTTTCATTTTGTCGTTCTTTATTTTTGGGTAGCAATCTGCGTCCCTTGTGGGGTTTGGAAAGTAACATTTCTATGCTCTGTGTTTGTTTAGCTGAATTGAATTGAATTGATTAAATGCATTTTATTTTAACTTAATTCATTTTTGACTCACATGCGAAGCAAAAGTGAGTCTATGTACTCACCCGAGTCGTCCGTCCGTCCGTCCGTCCGTCCGTCCGTCCGTCCGTCCGTCCGTCCGTCCGTCCGTCCGTCCGTCCGTCCGTCCGGACGTCCGTCCGTCCGGAAAACTTTAACGTTGGATATTTCTTGGACACTATTCAGTCTATCAGTACCAAATTTGGCAAGATGGTGTATGATGACAAGGCCCCAAAAAACATACATAGCATCTTGACCTTGCTTCAAGGTCAAGGTTGCAGGGGCCATAAATGTTGCCTAAAAAACAGCTATTTTTCATATTTTTCCCATTTTCTCTGAAGTTTTTGAGATTCAATACCTCACCTATATATGATATATAGGGCAAAGTAAGCCCCATCTATTGATACCAGTTTGGTTTACCTTGCTTCAAGGTCAAGGTCACAGGAGCTCTTCAAAGTTGGATTGTATACATATTTTGAAGTGACCTTGACCCTGAACTATGGAAGATAACTGTTTCAAACTTAAAAATTATGTGGGGCACATGTTATGCTTTCATCATGAGACACATTCGGTCACATATGATCAAGGTCAAGGTCACTTTGACCCTTATGAAATGTGACCAAAATAAGGTAGTGAACCACTAAAAGTGACCATATCTCATGGTAGAAAGAGCCAATAAGCACCATTGTACTTCCTATGTCTTGAATTAACAGCTTTGTGTTGCATGACCTTGGATGACCTTGACCTTGGGTCAAGGTCACATGTATTTTGGTAGGAAAAATGTGTAAAGCATGTGAGTCGTATGGGCTTTGCCCTTCTTGTGTGGTCATAGTCTGCGCCTCACGTTGCCGTTGGCTTGTGTTGCAGATTCCGAATCTGTGCTCATTTTTAAGGACTGATTTGATGCTTTTGATTTGAATGACTTATTTTTGGGTCACAATATGCGGTTTGCGTCGCCGTTGGCTCGGACTGTGACACTAGTGTGGCAGCATTTGTCTAATTTTAAGAACTGACTAGATTCGTTGCGTTTTGTATGACTAACTGTCAGAGTTACGAACCACGTCCGCGGTGTCGCTGGCTCAGGCTGTGACTGACACTACTGTGGCAGATTTCTGTTATTTTCATGTCAGTGATTTTTTTTGTCTTGGTTGAACCTCCCTTGACTCTTTTATCGTTATTTGATTCCATTCAAAGTTTGGTCGATTGGGTGATTTCTCTTTGTCTGAAGGCTATATTTTCGGGTCGAAATCTATACGTTCGCGTCATACCGCTTGGACTGTGACACGTCGTGTGTGATAGGTGTCTCTGGACATTTGTTTATAACTAAGACTGATTGGGTTTGCTCGTTCTCTCTCTCTCTCTCTTTCTCTCTCTCTCTTTCTCTCTCTCTCTTTCTCTCTCTCTCTCTCTCTCTCTCTCTCTCTCTCTCTCTCTCTCTCTCTCTCTCTCTCTCTCTCTCTCTCGCCTCAGTGATAAACACAGGGTCATTATCTTCATCTTCTGCACGGGAGAGAATGTTGTAAACGGAGTGCTCCCGCTGACCAGTCTGTTGCTGTGTGCCTGTTGAAATTGACATCGACATCTTCACCTGTCCTTAGATGCTACCTCCCCAACCCATCCCCCAGAAGATACCTCCGCCCCCCCCCCCCCCACCCTGTTTTTGAGCACGGCTAGACACGCCCTCCTCAGCCAGCATTAATCACTGTCGGGGTCACTCTCGTGGACTTGCGGTCAAACCGAGCATTTCTTTCTGTGCATTCATGGGTGGAACTCTTGTTGGAAGGAAGTTGCTCTCATTATCATCCGAAATACTGGACTGACTCGATTGATTGTAGCGTTGTCGAATGCTGAATGTAGTGAAATCGACGAAGGATGTAGAACTTGAGCCAGGACACGTTATGACTGACTTTGATTTTATTTTATATCTCATCACAGGGGGGGGGGGGGGGGGGGTGATTAACAGCTATAGAGCTATTACAACAACAGCAAAGGCATTGCATTTATGTAACCATCAAACTGACAAACTCATGAACAGAAAGAGGGAAAGAATACCATGCACGCTACATTCTAACCCCAAACTTACACACGCGAGAAGCTCTTGGACTTGAGCTAAAAAGAACTAAAGTCGACCGTTTCGATGTTGATTTCATCACTGGAGATGGGTAACAGAATGTATTTCGGAGAGACTACTATCAACTTACCTTGTCTTTGTGTGACCTTTGGCCCCCGGAGGCTTGGGAGTCAAAGGCCATACAGTTTATGGGTCATTAACAAAGCGAACCCGACGGACCGTGTTAGGGTGCCTTCATATTGTACACATCGGTTACGATTTACTGGTTATTCTCTCTCTCCTCTCTCTCTCTCTCTCTCTTCTGACATAAAGTTACACCTCGTGCCTCTTTTACCAAAGAGTCTACCCTCTTTGCTATTACTGTCCAGTTTCCGTATTCTGTTAAAGAAAAATCAATTTTGGAGACATTAATTTTTTTAACTTAAAAAAATAAGTTGATGAATTGGTGTTGAAATAAATGTAAGATGTTGTTCACAGTGTGGCTTTGTATGCGGTTTTGTAAAAAAAAAACCAAAAAACCCCACTGTGGAACAACAGAAACGTTTATTCAAAAACCTCATGGGGGTACATGAAAAAAAGAAACAGTAAACACAGTATCTTTTGCGAGAACACTCGATCACACAGTATCATAAACTTCCACATGGATTTAGTACATTAAAAAAAATCCGCCTTTAGTTCCGCGGCTGGGCACTAACCATATAACTTTGAGAATACAACTTCAACCAAATTAACACTTCCTGTACAATACACAGGAGAGAAATCGATTTAAAAACGCTGTTTTGTTTCTTTGTTTTGGGGGTGGGGGAGGTGACAACGAACGGTAAAACGTCAAAACATTTGGACTATTACGGACCTGGAGCAGAATGATTGTTTCAAGAAACCGTGCGATCGTGTTGGTCGAAATGAAGCAGTTCACAGAGCGAGGGGATTATGGGAAAGATGGCCGGGAGCTAAGTGTTACGGTGTGATTGCTTGTTTCGGTCACCTTGTCAGACAGTTGTGTACGGTTTCAGTCAGGTCTCAGGCCCTGTCGACTGTTGTTTATCCGTGAACAGAAACCAGTTTTGGTTAGTTCCTTTCAGCCTCCTCTCCCCCCCCCCCCCCCCCCGGAATTAAGCTGGGGGCCTCTATAATCAACAGCCTGTGTACAAAGCAACACGTTCTGTACTGACTGACCACCCACGCACACAGTCAAACCTGTCGATAACAACCCCACGACTACACCATCACACCAGCTGCTTCTTCTTCGGCGTTCCAGGATTTTTGGCCTCAGGTCAGACTTCCAAGTTTTGTAGCTTGAATAAAGCTGGTGGTCAGGATCAGGGAGTCTTTGGTGCCCCAGAGTTGCTCCTGCAGTGTGGCACCTTGGGGCCAGTGATCTGTTCTGGCTTCAGAAGCCGTACTTCACGATCAATCGGCCGGGTACCCTGCGATTAACCATAGACAGGCAGTTTCGAGAGTCAAAAACCACAGGACTGAGTCAGTTTGTATCAAAGCATCGAATACTTTACTGTTGACCGGCTCATTGACACAAGCCGAAAATCTCATGTGTTAAAAATTAGAACTTCGTGAAAGTCCGTATTCAACCTAAATCCGGACCGTTCAACCATAACTGGCAGGTTTTGAATCAGCACAGAAGTCGTTCATCACGCAACCATGAGTCCGGCCAGAGACATACATAGGCCTACTATCTATGTCTCTGGTCCGGCCTGGTCGTCGAAACAGACACATTTTACAAGAAAAACATGGGCCGCCTAAACTAGAAAACTTGGACGAAGAAAACCGAAGACTGCTTGGTCCTGAACTCGGCAACTTAAACAAATGTAAACCAAAGACAACTTGGTCCCAAACTAGACATATTAGAAGAGGCGGAAAACCTCAGACAACTTGGACAAGACAAACTGAAGGCAACTGAACGAGGAAAACCCAGGACAACTTAATCCCTCAACCTAAAACCGAAGTGGTCAGCCCTAGCAGGGTTCCTCTGTATCTCCCTACACACGATGACATTGCGTGTCAGTGGCCAGTTACGGGGTCCGGACATAGCGTTGCGTGATGAAGTACAAAGAAAAGGGAGGGGGAAAGAAGGTCAGCATGACCTAGCTCTGCGCTTCGCAGGCTAAGCCCCGCCCACTGACTGTGTTTACCACGTCAGTTTTGTTCAGTGCGGATTTTTCGACCTCTGTCGCTGAGACGGTGTACAGCGGAGTGATCAAAACGTCCGATGAATAGTACTGTTGAACGATAATCGGATTAGATACGGAATAGGCTGATTAGATACGGAATAGGCTTAGTATGTACTAGCTCTATAGACATCTCTTCGGAAATGGGACCATGAGGCTAGACGTATCATACTTCGTCATAGGTCTCTGAACAAAGGACTATAACTCTTTACACGCTGATGCTGAAAGGGGTTTAAGACTCTAGTCTCTCTGTGTGTTCACTGATTGCTTTGTCCTGTCAGACCCGAGAATAATCTCTGTGTGTTCACTGATTGCTTTGTCCTGTCAGACCCGAGAATAATCTCTGTGTGTTCACTGATTTCTTTGTCCTGTCAGACCCGAGAATAATCTCTCTGTGTGTTCACTGATTTCTTTGTCCTGTCAGACCCGAGATGATTAGAAGTCACAAGCGTATGTGAACTAACACATGAGGATTCGGTCGACAAAACGACCTGATTATTTCAGCTGAGAGAAGATATTCCGGGTGGACATTTTACAGGGATATTTTGTCATCAGAATTGTTTAAAGTTTACGAAGAAGATGCCAAAACTCTTGGTAACTACAGGGGAACAACATTGACAGTATTAACATTTTAACAAACACAACCGAGCAATCGACATGGGGCCTACTGATTCTATCTCCCCCGTCCGAAGTATCATAATTATGTCTGCTTCTTTTCTCCAACAGGTTAAAACTAGAGAGTCTGTCTGTATCAACATTATTGCATTGAAATAATAATAATAATAATAAATGAGCATTTATATAGCGCAACATCATAACTTTACAATTATGCTCTTTGCGCTTGACACATTTAAAATTAAAACACAGTTATACAAGCATTTACATCTACATTCATAGTCAACAACGCTTAATTAAAAGCATACACCATCAAACATACATTACAAAAAATTCTTCAACTAAGTAATAAAAACATGAATAAAATAGGTAGTGAAAACAAGGAAATACCAGCTAAATACCCTTGATCAGACAGAACATGTTATCAACAATACTGAAAAACAGCCCTAGATGTTTATATACATTATCACATTATCACTAAAACAACAAATACACTACATGTAGTCTACTGATGGACTGAGAAAACAAAATCAGGGGTTGTATTTCTTGAAGAGGTGTGTTTTAAGTGCTCGTTTGAATGCTTGGGGTGACAGAGTGGCGGATGCGAAAGGGGAGATGATTCCATTGTGTGGGTGCGCAGAAAGTAAAAGTGCGTTGTCTGTATGGTTTGGTTTTGGTGTGTGGGATGGTAAGGATGCGACGGTCAGAAGAGGCACGGAGTTGTCTTGCTGGAGAATAGACGGTGAGGAGTTCAGAGAAGTCAGCAGGAGACGAGCCAGAAAAAGAGGGTGGACAGTTGGTAGAAGTCAATGCGGGCTTGAATAGGTAAAGTGGTGTTGCGTGATCTCGTTTTCGTGCTTTGAGAATGAGGCGTGCTGCCGAGTTTTGGACTTTTTGTAGTTTATGCAGGAGGTACAGAGGGCAGCCAGAGAGAAGAGAGTTGCAGTAGTCAAGTTTAGAAAGAACAAAGGCACAGACAAGAGTGTTAGTTGTTTGAGAGGAGAGTGTGTGGCAAATGGTGCTGATCTTACGAAGCTAAAAATAAGCTGCTCTACAGACTAAAGATATGTTTGTTAAGGGTCATGTCAGATGAAAGGGTGAATCCAAGGTTTCTAGCTGATGGTGAGAAAAGAATGTCGGTGTTGCCTATTTGAACAGAAACAGGTTGGGGAGAGGGAAATGTAGTGTTCTTCTTTTTGCACAGTAAGACTTCAGTCTTATCATTCAGCTTAAGTTTGTTATCGACCATCCAAGATTTAACATCAGTGATGCATGTCTGAATGGTCTGGATGGCGGAATGTGTCTCTGCATGGGGACTGTGTTTTTACAGCTGGGTGTCATCAGCAAAAGACTGATTTAAAACAGTTTCTATAATCAGTCACAGTGTGGTTACAGTGTTCAAAAGTACAACAGTCACCCTGTCATTCTCTCTCTCTCTCTCTCTCTCTCTCTCTCTCTCTCTCTCTCTCTCTCTCTCTCTCTCTCTCTCTCTCTCTCTCTCTCTCTCTCTCTCTTTCATGTTTGCACTCTCCCCTCCACACAAAGTAATATTGTGAATGGTCGATGCTTTCATTATTAAATCCTCTCTCTCTCCTCCCCTCTCTCTCTCTTCCCCCTCCCTCTCTCTGTCTCTGTCTCTGTCTCTGTGTCTGTGTCTGTGTCTGTGTCTCTCTGTGTCTCTCTCTTTCTCTCTCCCTCTCTCTCTCTCTTTCACTTTCTCTCTCTCTCTCTCTCTCTCTCTCTCTCTCTCTCTCTCTCTCTCTCTCTCTCTCTGGCTTGCTAAATGAAGTTCGCATTAGTCTTGACACTGGTGCCCGTGGGCGGGGAAATAGCTCGGTGGCTTCAAAACCAGTTGTCGCCATCGGCGCGGGTTCGAGCCCCATTTATTTCCCAGATTCAACGTTGTGTAGACTCATCGGTTTCCGAACACCCCCGTGTGCACGCATTCGCACGTTAAAGAACCCAAGTTCACAGCGAAAGTCTTAAGGCTTGAAAACATGAATACACGCATGCAGGGAAAGAAAAGAGGTAGCGCCGTATACTGTATGGCAAACCGGCACGGTTGGCCTAGTGGTAAGGCGTCCGCCCCGTGATCGGGAGGTTCGAACCCCGGCCGGGTCATACCTAAGACTTTAAAATTGGCAATCTAGTGGCTGCTCCGCCTGGCGTCTGGCATTATGGGGTTAGTGCTAGGACTGGTTGGTCCGGTGTCAGAATAATGTGACTGGGTGAGACATGAAGCCTGTGCTGCGACTTCTGTCTTGTGTGTGGCGCACGTTATATGTCAAGGCAGCACCGCCCTGATATGGCCCTTCGTGGTCGGCTGGGCGTTAAGCAACAAAACACCACAACTGTATGGCAGCTCGCTTTGCTCAGAGAGAAAGCAACCCGACATCCATGAGGGTAACCTCACATGACTATATAAACATGTATCCGTATCCTTATCAAAATTAATTCAAGACTCCCAGGCTTTGCGCAGTGCCGTTGAATTTTGGCATGGGTTCAAGTTAAAAGCACTTTTTATGCACGTACAAACCTTACCACAGTAACAAATTAAGGCCCCAAAAGTAAATGTTTGTTTACGACAAGGCCAAACAAAATTAGGGCCTGTAGGTCTGTAACTTATTGATTGAAGGCGGTTTCTTGTTTATTTTTTAGGATTAAAGTCTGTCTCTGGTACCCAGGCGCATAATGGCTTCTTATTGACCAGAACTCGTGCGAGTCTTGCACCCTAGATGCCGGAGAAGATTGGATTTCCTTGTAAAGTCTGCTAAATCGAGTTTTGTTATAGTTGACCCTATATAGGGCGAGGGATGGATGTAAAAAAAGCATAATGTTCTTATCTATAACCCTCGATAATTCAGATTTTGTCTTGTCTAATCTTGTTATTTTAAAATTATTTGTGTGTGTGGAAGTTCTAGGATTGAGAACTTTAAAAAAAACCGGTCGGTCAAGGAAACGCAAACTCTGATTTGTTGTTGTTGCCCACGGTATCATTTTTTTCTTGTTGCTCCAGCGGTGTCGACCAACAACCCGGGGCTGATGCGGCAGTACGTGCAGATGTTCGGCAACGCGGCAGGCCAGCGACGTCAGCGCAGCGAGAAGAAGCCCATCCCCGACGAGCAGAAGGACGACAAGTACTTCGAGAGACGACGCCGCAACAACAGCGCCGCTAAACGGTAAGAAAAGTGGAACATTCCAGATTGCTCTAACAGTAGAATCCCCCTTTTCATGACCCCCCCAATTTGAGACTCCCTCCTTTCTAAGACCTTCTTTTCTCAGATTTTCTGTTCATAACCTCTGTAAAATTACTCCCATTTCAACTAACAAAAATGTTAAGACTCCCTCCTTTTTAAGACCTTGTTTTCTCAGACTTTCTGTTCATAACCTCTGTAAAATTACCCCCCCCCCCTTTTAAGGCTCCCTCCGTTTTAAACCCCGATTTTTTCACCCACCCATTTCACCCGCAATCCTAAATCAGAGCAGTTGTAAATAGCCATGTACATAATTATTATGTGGAATTTTCTTTTGTTTTTCATGCTTACTTTTGAGAGCCGTGTGTCTGTTTGTGTTGTTGCCTTGTCATCTTCATGTAATCTATGCGTAAGTGTGAGAGTGCATGAGTTGTTAGTGCGAAAGAATGTGTATGAGTGCGCCTTGAGTCGCCTTGTGGCGAGATATGTGCGCGTTAAACATTCTCGTATTATTATTTGTGTTGGTTTAAAAAGGGGGGTGCCACTGAATTCAAATTTTCAGGTTAAGGACCCGTTGAAGGGGGTGGGGGGGGAGGGGGGTCGTGGGGAGACATTACAGTTACAACCAAGTAGCATTTGCAAAGCATAAAATGGAGGCATTATCATCACACATAATGATGAATACCTCGCACTGACAAAATATTGTTCCCTTTTCCTCTCCCCCCACCCCCAAACCACCCCGACTTCCTATAAATCTCCCCCTCTCTCTCTCTCTATCTCCCCCTCTCTCTCTCTCTCTATCTCCCCCTCTCTCTCTCTCTCTATCTCCCCCTCTCTCTCCATCTCCCACTCTCTCTCTCTCTCTCTCTCTCTCTCTCTCTTTCTCTCTCTCTCTCTCTCTCATTATGTATTTTTTATTTTTTTTAAGATTTGTTTTACAAGTTCAAAAATCTTGGTGCAAGGTTATGGTTTTCTTTGGCACTTCAGAGCACCCACCTACCGACCCGTTTGTTGAAATGTTTCCACTCACCCTTTTCTGTCAGAGTGCGGCACTAACCCAACACGAAACTTAAGTCTGGAGAGAAAAACAAAGGTTGTGCCATGGTCTTTCTTGAATTATCATTCAGTTTGTTAATATGCGTGGGTCCTTGACGAGTTATGTCGGTCTTTATACCCAGCACCCTGTTTCGCCTTCTACTCAGCAGCAGAATCTGGGTACATGTATAGGCCTATACATGAACAACTGTGTATAAGGTACTACCTCTTTCTCGAGCCATCTCAGATCTGACCAGGCTATACTTGGTCACATTCCAAAAATCAACACCCTGACCGCTTCATTGCTTGTTGTGCTGAGTTGGAATGATTTAATGAATTGATTTCTTTACGAAATTAATTCATGAAAACAAACTGCACAGAGATCACCCAGGCTGTTCATCTTTGGTATGTAACCAAGTGGAGGGATGGTCTTAACCCATGACCAGATGATGAGCCGAACTTCCTTTTCACAGGAAGGAGTGTGCCTTGAACAGTGGGCTTTGTTACGCTTAGTTTCGTTCTCAGCAGCAGAGGCTGAGTATAATTTATAAAATTCTGCGTAACAAATATTTTGGTAGGAAAATGTGAGTGACACGTGAGCACCGTGCGTGTGCTTTGTTTATGGAAAGCCGTTTGGCTCATAACCTATACGCGCGTAATAAATAATTCATACGCGCGTAATAAATAATTCATACAAGCGTAAGAAATGATTCATACGCGCGTACTAAATAATTAATACGCGCGTAATGATTGATTCATACACGTGTAATAAATAATTCCTACACGGGTAAGAAATGATTAAATACACGTGTAATAAATAATTACACGTGTATTTAAACATTTCTTACACGCGCATGAAATGTTAATTACACGTGTATTTAATCATTTCTTACACGAGTATGAAATATTTATTACACGTGTATTTAATCATTATGCTATTCCATAGCATAAGAAAAGATAAATTACACGTGCAATAAGAAATAAATACACGTGTATTAATCATTTATTACGCGTGTATTTATGTTTTATTACACGTGTAATGGTTATGAGCCAAACGGCTTTCCATATTTGTTCACGTGCGAGCGTGCGTAAGCGCGTTCTTGACAGGATGGGATCGACACATGTTATGACCACCAACCGAAACAAAACAACGCTCGTGCCATCGAGACCCTTTTTCGTTCGACGTCTTCGGAATGCGGATTGTGCAGTAAGTACAGACTGTTTTTGTTTTGGTCATGAATCACATGTACTCTCATCTTCATTGATTGATCGCCGTTTTCTCGTGCAGATGGCTTTATCCTGCGTGACTGTCCTCAGTTCAAGTCACGTGCATGATTTCAGTCTTGGTAATGATCAAGACAGATGTCGTGAATTCACGGAAAATGTTTTTTTGGTACCAAATTTTGAAGACGGAGAGAACCGTGGCAAAAAAATGTATTTTTTACAAGTAAAATGACTATTTCTAAGAATACTCACCTCAATTTAACTAATAGGAGTTACCTTACTTACGAGTGCTAGACTGCTCAGTTAAGAGGTGATGTATTCGAAAGAAATATGATGCAACATCGTGGTCCAAAGCGATGATTTTGATCATTCCAACACTTTTATTCGTTAAATTCGACACTATTCTTTAATTTTGCCGTTTTTCATATCAAAATGGCCCTGGTTTTTTTTCCGTGTCCAACATTTCCTGTGTTCTTGTCGTCAGGTCGTCTTGATTAGACTCTAATTTTGAGTGCTTTACTCTCGCGAGAGATCAAAACAAAATAAATATGTTACTGTGCCAGCAGCAGTTTAAATGAAGCATCTTATGGTTGTAGAACGCATCAGTAACATTATCTCATAGGGTTGTTTGTGTCAACGTCTTGTGTAAGCAGCGGTCTTTGAGAATGAAAATATGCTGGTGTCAGCTTATTTTGACAGCGACGAGTAAGTATTACTGGCCTAAACTAAAGCATCAGATTTGCAGGCGATATGCATTGTACCCTATTCATTAGTTCTAGTCATCCAAGTTTGAACCCCCTACTCCCCCCCCCTCTCTCTCTCTCTCTGTTGTCCAGAATAAAACACTTTTTGTACAGGCATGGCAGGCAACTTTTTTTTAACGCTCACATTCAACCTATCATTGATTATGCGTCAACACTATGGGATTGTGCGAGTGCAAAAACTCTGAAACCTTTATTTAGTTTACATAAAAGAGCAATCAAACTTATTTTATTACAAGTCTCGGTTTCCAACGAAGACTAAACTTTTAAACATCCTTCTTCCTAAATCAAGACTGGTGTACAATAAAGGCGTTATGATGTATAAACTCATTGGAAGAGCGCCTGCACCTCTTTCTTCTCAATTCACTTCCCACAATTTGCGAGACCCAACAAAAATGTATGCTCCTCGGCCTCGTATAGATCTTTTTAAGTCAAGCCTACTCTTTTCGGGGACTAATCTTTGGAATTCACTTCCAAGCGGTCTCAGACATTCCCTCAATGCCAAGATTTTAAAGACAGATTTCTCATTCCTTATACATGGCACATTTCGTTCTCACTTAGCCTGAACATGTTTATATTGTTGATGCCTTATTTTTTTACCTTTTTACACGTTTCAGTAGATAAATGTACCTAATTAATTACCGGCACGGTTGGCCTAGTGGTAAGGCGTCCGCCCCGTGATCGGGAGGTCGTGGGTTCGAACCCCGGCCGGGTCATACCTAAGACTTTAAAATTGGCAATCTAGTGGCTGCTCCGCCTGGCGTCTGGCATTATGGGGTTAGTGCTAGGACTGGTTGGTCCGGTGTCAGACTAATGTGACTTGGTGAGACATGAAGCCTGTGCTGCGACTTCTGTCTTGTGTGTGGCGCACGTTATATGTCAAAGCAGCACCGCCCTGATATGGCCCTTCGTGGTCGGCTGGGCGTTAAGCAAACAAACAAACCTAATTAATTTCATGACATGAGTTATGTAACGATGCTACATTGTTATTACTTGCATTTGCACGTAGTTGTTCCATTGATTCCTCAGTTCACGGAATTTGTCTTCCCTCGAAGTTGCACACGTTTTTGCTTGCTTGAAATAGTTTTCATTATGCCCTTGACAATAATTATGTTTTGTCATCATTTTCACGAGTTTTCATTCACAAACACCTGGGAAATAAATCTCGTGTTCCCCATGCAATAAACCCCCGGTTACCATAGTTGCAGGAAGCAGGTTATACATGGATAATCAAAAGCAAACCCAATCGAAACGCTCGGGTATTCTTCGGCTCTTTTCATTGGCGTTTCCCCAGACCTAAACAGACGACACGACACTGCTTTGCGAAGTTCCAAAAACGAACTGGCAAAATACAAAAAACAAAACTACTTCATGAAAGGTCATAAATTCATCACAAACAAATGAAACCTAGCGATATGTTTTGTCTTCTTACAAAGTCATGGAGTGCGTGTATCTGTGTTTCGATACACAGACGTTCGGAAAAACACGAACGTCAAGTTCAAGTCAAACCAATTGACCCCTGACACACACATTTTGACCCGTGCACAAGACGTATCGATAAACGAAGCGCAAATAAGAAATGATAATAAAAGCAAAGAACATAGCAACAAGATATGCAAACATCTAACAAAGCCGAGCAAGCAGAATGACAGGTCTAATGAACAAGTCGCGTAAGGCGAAAATACAATATTTAGTCAAGTAGCTGTCGAACTCACAGAATGAAACTGAACGCAATGCCATTTTTCAGCAAGACCGTATACTCGTAGCATCGTCAGTCCACCGCTCATGGCAAAGGCAGTGAAATTGACAAGAAGAGCGGGGTAGTAGTTGCGCTAAGAAGGATAGCACGCTTTTCTGTACCTCTCTTTGTTTTAACTTTCTGAGCGTGTTTTTAATCCAAACATATCATATCTATATGTTTTTGGAATCAGGAACCGACAAGGAATAAGATGAAAGTGTTTTTAAATTGATTTGGACAATTTAATTTTGATAATAATTTTTATATATTTAATTTTCAGAGCTTGTTTTTAATCCGAATATAACATATTTATATGTTTTTGGAATCAGCAAATGATGGAGAATAAGATGAACGTAAATTTGGATCGTTTTATAAATTTTTATTTTTTTTTACAATTTTCCGATTTTTAATGACCAAAGTCATTAATTAATTTTTAAGCCACCAAGCTGAAATGCAATACCGAAGTCCGGGCTTCGTCGAAGATTACTTGACCAAAATTTCAACCAATTTGGTTGAAAAATGAGGGCGTGACAGTGCCGCCTCAACTTTCACGAAAAGCCGGATATGACGTCATCAAAGACATTTATCAAAAAAATGAAAAAAACCTTCGGGGATTTCATACCCAGGAACTCTCATGTCAAATTTCATAAAGATCGGTCCAGTAGTTTAGTCTGAATCGCTCTACACACACACACAGACAGACAGACAGACACACGCACATACACCACGACCCTCGTTTCGATTCCCCCTCGATGTTAAAATATTTAGTCAAAACTTGACTAAATATAAAAAACAGAGGCAATGAGTCGGAAACAAGATCGCGATTCTTTCTTTCGCTGCACGATGCAAATCTTCTGTAACCCCTTGACCCAACGTAGCTTCCACATTCGATCACTAAGCTTTATATTTACAACTGAAAACCGAGAGGGTGAAATACTGAGAGGAACCTACAGAACTGTGCATCCTCAAACCTGACATATTTATCCCAACATTTTATGAACTCAAAACACAGAAAGTTGCTTTCACACGCCAGCTTTGATTACAACAACGTGCTGGGGCCCCAAACCATGTGTTGTCAAAACGGAACTCGTGTTTCAAAGCATGGCTCCCTGTGTTGATTTGGCACTTATTTTCTCACTACCAAAATGATGACAAAAACGATGTTTGGTGGTTTGTTGTCAGACCAGCTTTTTTGTCGGTCCTCGGGGGGCATATCGACTTTTATTTCATACTTATTGACCGCGGCCTTCGGCCTTGGTCAATAAATATGAAACAAAACACGATATGCTCCCCCTCGGACCGACAAAAACGCTGGTCTGTCAACAACCCATCAAACATCTTAAGTTCGTTTGTATGTGTATTTTTTTTATTATTTTTTTTAGTCTGTTAATCGTTTGTTTGTTATTTTTTAAATTTTTTTTATTACTTTAATTGATGATATTCTAACATTTTTAAAACGTATTATCATTAGATTAAACCCTCCCATGGGAGAGGGCTGGATGTAAAAAATCACCTGTTTGCAAGTTATGTCATTACCCTCGTTAATAAAGAATGTCATTGTCATTGTCTATGCTCTTCCTAAACAAGAAGCAGCAGAAGATACGTTGTGATGCATTGGCCACTTCTGTTGATCATGACCTTGAAATGAGCGATGCTGTAGAAAGGCTGTAAATAAAGAAGGAAATGAAGACTAATATAAGAAGAAGAAGAAGTAGTAGAAGTAGTAATGGTTATTGTGCAGTATTTTACTCAATATTCTATTATCTAAAAACGAGCCAAATGTGGTCCAAATACTACAGTTGTGTCACATTCTCGAACACTTGACTTCCTTCCATCACAAACCATTACTAACACGGCAAAGATTGTTTTCTTTTGCTGCAGGTCACGTGGGATGAAGAGGGAGCAGAACGAGGCCATGGAATACCGCAGAGCTCACCTGGAGAAGGTCAACATCCGCCTGAAGATCCAGCTGGACGTCCTCCGCCCCAGACAGGCCGAGCTCCGCAACATGATGGGGCTAAGCGACACCGTTCTGATCACCATCGACATCGAGGCTATGATTCGCTGCAGGCAGCTGTGGAGCGAGTACCACATGCATGAACGACACGACATGATTTCGCGAGAGATGTTCAATCAAGGGGGTAGTAGCAGAATTGTTCCGAAGATGGAATATATTATGCCTGAGAGCGTGAGGCCTGCAGAGGTTGCAAGGGCTTCGGCAGAGTTCTTCAGAAACGGCGCTCCTTTTCTGAAAGTCTCAACGGATTCGGCCGATTTTTTCAAAAACGGCAGTCCTGGTCCTGTTCCGAAAATGTCAACAGATAGGGCCGAGTTCTTCAAGAACAAAGGCAGAGCTTCAAAAGATGCAGAGATGGTCAAAAACAGCGCTAATCATCTCGGAGGTGCAAGGGAATCGGCAGAATTCTTCAAAAACGGCGGTAACGCCCAAAAGGTGGCATATAGCATGCCAAAGAGCACAAAGATGCAGAAAACGGATTCAGCAGAGATCTTCAAAAAGGGGGCGTATGTTGGAAAGATGCAATATGCTGTACCTAAAAAAAAACGACCTGACATGACCCACGCCTTTGAAACGCAGCAGGGTTTGACCGAAGGGGACCCGATGGGACTGAAGGATAAGACCCACGTTGGAATGAAGGATTTGAACCCCGGAGGAGGGATAAAGGGCACTCGGGATAAAATGCGTGCCTTGCAACACATGAGGGAGATGTATGCTGGAATGGCCAGAATGGACGTCCACGGCCAAATTGGTATTCCAGGAGCGATGGATCTGACCCAAAGCGGAATGATTGGAAATGGAATGCAGGGTAGGAAAGCTCAGACCCAGAATAAAATGAGCAGGATGCACAAAAAGGCTCAGACCGGAATGGCTGGAATGAAACCCGGGTATGACATGTTCGGAACGAGGAAGGAAGGGAAGGCCTTCCAAACCGAAGAAGTGGAATCTGGAGATAGTGATGTTGAAGATCTGCAGTGAACGCCGTTTGAAAGTAAAACAAAATGGAACAACCGGGATATGCATGCCTACAGTTATGAGCACCTCCCTCCACCCCCCCCCATCAGCAACAGTCATCTGCATCTACTGCTTGAAGCGTACGCGGGAAACGATTTCTTTGTAGCATATAAACTTGATGAAACTCCGCCATGCTCTATTGATAGTAAAATATTGACGAACTGGTTTTAATGTCTGCAGCACTGAGTTTCCCGTCCGACCGACTCCCCATGCAAAATGAAGCTACGGCTTGAAGTATACGCAGTAACGTACCAGACTAAAAGGCATACTCTGAAATGAAGGGACACATTTTTCATGAAGCAAAGAACACGTGGAAGGTATGATTGTTGCTGTCTCAATAAAGGGACTTGTTTTTACCGTGTACAAGTAGAAAAAAAAATACTTAGATGGTATGACTGTCTCACCAAAGGGACAAGGTCGTCAAAGACTTAGATGGTGTGACTGTCTCACCAAAGGGACAAGGTCTCCAAAGACTTAGATGGTGTGACTGTCTCACCAACGGGATAAGGTCGTCAAGGACATTAAAGGTATGACTGTCTGGTTAACCCAGCTCAAAGCTTCTAACGACATCTTTCACAAACTCGTTTTTTACATTTATTTGTGTGTGGGTATTTCTTGGTAAAACCTTTTTCTTTTTAAACTTATGTATACTCTACTTAATACTCTTATGTATACTCTACTTATACTCTTATCTATACTCTACTTATACTCTTATGTATACTCTACTTATACTTTTTGATGTATACTCTACTTTATGTTTTAGTTAATAAGAGCGGGCACTGTTTTTTTGTGTGCATGTTTAGTATCAGCGGCGCAGAAAAAAAGCCTCTGTCAGATAGTTTCAAAGTACATGTAATTTGATGCTGTACAGAAAGTCGCTTTTTTATTTCCCCAAGAAATCTTTTCTGAAGTATAATGGTGATCCGTGAATGTGCTTCCTTGCGTAGACGGAAAAAATCGAAATAAGAGAGTCACAACCATTTTACCCAGTTGTATTACGCCAACTCTTGCAGCATCACTTGAAGTTTTAGGCCTTGCTTCACTGGACTTTTTAAATTTTAGCTTGTAGTTTTTCAATTATTGTTATGATCACAAAAGGAAAAAACAACGAAAAAGATTATGGTTACGGCACTGGAAAGCTGTTCGTTTTGCTGAAATCATTCCCAAAATTGCCAATGATAAACCAGAACTGATGTTGTCATTTTACTGACAAGTTCTGTACATCATGGCACAAAACAGGGAGGTTTTATGCTTTACTTCGTTTTGCTTTATGTGCCATTTCTTGACACGAGTGGATGAAATTATTACCTTCATTTGTGTATGTGATCTTGAGAACCCCTGCTGTATGTCGATCCTTTTGTGAAATAATTATTAGTCAAACAAACATTCAAACTACATGATTTCATGGTTCTTATGTAGTCAGACATTACAGTGATTTTGTGTCTTGAGTGAACAGCAGAGATTAACAAAAATAAGAATAAAACTGCGTACATTTTTAGAAATGGTGATTTTTGTGTGTGTGAGAGAGAGGGAGAGCGTGTGTGTTAGTGCGTGCGTGCGTGTGTGTGTGTGTGTGTGTGTGTGTGTTCAGTGGGTATACTCCCGACCGGAACCCCGCGTGGAAGCCTGTGACTTCACACGTGCATGACAGAAGTGACGTCATACTGAGTGAAAACCGACCGAAGTGACTGTCACACATACAGCGAAGACCAAAGTGACGTCACATACAGAATGAAGACCCAACCCAATGCAAGTGACGTTGCATACTAACCGAAATGACGTCACATACTGAGTAAAAACAAGTCGCGAAAGGCGAAATTACTACAATATTTTAGTCAAGCTGTGCGGAACTCGCAGAATGAAACTGAACGCACTGCATTTATTCACAATGACCGTAGTCCGCCGCTCGTGCAAAACGCAGTGAAACTGACGAGCCTGTTTAGCGCGGTAGTGGTTTCGCTGTGCTGCATAGCACGCTTTTCTGTACCTCTCTTCGTTTTAACTTTCTGAGCGTGTTTTTAATCCAAACATATATCTGTTTTTTGGAATCAGGAACCGACAAGGAATAAGATGAAATTGTTTTTAAATCGATTTCGGAAATTTAACTTTGATCATAATTTTTATATTTTTAATTTTCAGAGCTTGTTTTTAATCCGAATATAACATGTTTTTGGAATCAGGAAATGATGAAGAATAAGATGAACGTAATTTTGGATCGTTTTATATTAAAAAAAAATTAATTACAATATTCAGATTTTTAATGACCAAAGTCATTAATTAATTTGTAAGCCACAAAGCTGAAATGCAATACCGAAGCCCGGCCTTCGTCGAAGATTGCTTTACAACAATTTCAATCAATTTGATTGAAAAATGAGGGTGTGACAGTGCCGCCTCAACTTTTACAAAAAGCCGGATATGACGTCATCAAAGACATTTATAAAAAAAAAATGAAAAAAACATCTGGGGATATCATACCCAGGAACTTTCATGTAAAATTTCGTAACTTGAAGATCGGTCTAGTAGTTTACTCTGAATCGCTCTACACAAACACACAGACAGACCGTGACACACACACAGACACACATACACCACGGCCCTCGTCTCGATTCCCCCTCTGTTAAAACATTTAGTCAAAACTTGACTAAATGTAAAAAGAAAGCCCGAAGTGACGTCACACTATGATACTGCATAACAAGCAACCCCCTACACCTCTCGGTCTCGGCATGTGATGTCATCGATCACTGAGTCAGTCCCGTCGCGAAAACGACGTTAAACACCAAATAAAGAAAGATCAGTCAGTCTAGGTAGGGTTCAGCTAGTGAATCTGATACTTCTTAAATAACAGTTGAATTCTGATTGGCTTAGGGGCATCCAACAATCCCGTTGATGTTTCAAAAGATAGAACCGGCGTACAGGACTGGATCTGGGGTAGGGGGAGGGTCCTGGGCCGTTTTGGAAGCCCTCCCCCCCCCCCCCCCCAACCCTCATCCGGCAAAAAAAAAAATGGGGAAGGGGGGGGGGGAATGGCACGCCACCAAAGACACTCCCCACACCTTTACCCCTGTCTTGTTTTAGAAGCCCCTCCTTCCTATGCACTGACCAAGAACGGAAAGTGACTGAGGTTTCTCCGTCTTTCGTCGAAGTCATCTATATGTCTTCACCGACTTGGCACATAATATACCTGTGTGTTCTCGGTCTTTCCCAGACGCCACCTATACTTCTGACAAAAACAAAACAAACTTGAACTCATTCATGGCAAGATTGCACTTCCCCATGCTGTGTCTACAGATCACGTGACTTGCGGAAGCGGAGGGAAGACGAGATCGCCATCCGGGCCAGTACGCTGCAGAAGACCAACGCCATCTTGCAGACACAGCTCAATCACATCAAGCAGCGCCAGGCCCAGCTGCGCTTCCTCCTGTGTACTGAAAGGGTCGCTGACCCCAAGTATTAGTCCGATGTTGTGTGTGTTACGGTGTGCGTGTGTATGTGTGTGTTTGTGAATTTTTTCTATTTTTGTGTAATTGTGTATACATGTATGTGATGAGTGTGTGTTCAGTTAGTTTGCCCAGTTGCCAGGGGTGTGTTCTGACAAGGCCGTGGTGTCTGACCCCAAGTACTTCAACCTGCTGGGCGGCACTACTGAGTCTACTGGTGTGTGTGTGTGTGTTCAGTTTGCCCAGTTCTCAGGGGTGTGTTCTGACAAGGCTGTGGTGTCTGACCCCAAGTACTTCAACCTGCTGGGCGGCACTACTGAGTCTACTGGTGTGTGTGTGTGTGTTCAGTTTGCCCAGTTGCCAGGGATGTGTTCTGACAAGGTGTCTGACCCCAAGTACTTCAACCTGCTGGGCGGCACTACTGAGTCTACTGGTGTGTGTGTGTGTGTTCAGTTTGCCCAGTTGCCAGGGGTGTGTTCTGACAAGGCCGTGGTGTCTGACCCCAAGTACTTCAACCTGCTGGGCGGCACTACTGAGTCTACTGGTGTGTGTGTGTGTGTTCAGTTTGCCCTGTTGCCAGGGGTGTGTTCTGACAAGGCTGTGGTGTCTGACCCCAAGTACTTCAACCTGCTGGGCGGCACTACTGAGTCTACTGGTGTGTGTGTGTGTGTTCAGTTTGCCCAGTTGCCAGGGGTGTGTTCTGACAAGGCCGTGGTGTCTGACCCCAAGTACTTCAACCTGCTGGGCGGCACTACTGAGTCTACTGGTGTGTGTGTGTGTGTTCAGTTTGCCCAGTTGCCAGGGGTGTGTTCTGACAAGGCCGTGGTGTCTGACCCCAAGTACTTCAACCTGCTGGGCGGCACTACTGAGTCTACTGGTGTGTGTGTGTGTGTTCAGTTAGTTTGCCCAGTTGCCAGGGGTGTGTTCTGACAAGGCCGTGGTGTCTGACCCCAAGTACTTCAACCTGCTGGGCGGCACTACTGAGTCTACTGGTGTGTGTGTGTGTGTGATTTTTTTCTATTTTTGTGTAATTATGTATGTGATGTGTGTGTGTTCAGTTTGCCCAGTTCTCAGGGGGGTGTTCTGACAAGGCTGTGGTGTCTGACCCCAAGTACTTAACCTGCTGGGCGGCACGGCACTAATGAGTCTACTGGTGTGTGTGTTTGTGTTCTTTTTTTAATTTTATTTTATTTGTTATAGTGTTTTCAGTGAGTTTCTCCGGTTCTCTGGAGTGTACTCTGACATGGATGTCCTGTCAAGCCCTTCAAGTACTTCTAGTTCAACCTGCTTGACTGATGGCAACAAGACTTCTAAAGTCCAATTTTTGTTGGTATTTTGATTTTAGTGTTCAGGGTTCCCCTTTCACGATAGGGGTTGGGTTAGGGGTAGTGGAAATGTTTGGGGACAATAGACAATGTTCGGAAATAAGTCAGCATTTTGGAATTGGCCGTAGCTGCTCGATATGACTTTTTTGCCCATGAAAATAATCATGTACATAAGAGCTCATCGCTCACTGTAAGCGGGTATGCTGTTAAAGTGTTTACAATATGACCCTCCTTTTTCAACCGAGTTATTTCTGGAAAACTTGTTAGTTCTATTAAATAGCCATTTCAAAGGTTCCCTGCAGTTTGGACATTGTGTTAAGTGTTTGGAATTCAAGTCTTTTTTTCAAAATTTATTTTATTATTTTTTATTTTTTGCTGAATTTCTGGACACCTTTGGTTTAACGGTTGAAAAGTGCTGCTGACAGTTCCAGGAGATGATTATAACAGCTGATTTAAGCAATGCCAGAGTGATATGATGACTGCATTGAGAACGACTTTTCTGTATGTCTGCTTGTTTGTTATTGAGTGCTCTTTAATTTTCGGAATTTCAGAGCTCGTTTTATTTGCTTGATTTTGTTTTAAGTGTGGAGTGAGTGGTACATGTGCATTGGAGGAGACTGTAGAGAGTGTTAACACTTGCATGTTTGTTCGTTTGTTTAAATTTACCGGTGCCATCAATACTCTTGAGCAAATTATTTTGTAAAACAGTATTGTGAAATGCCTGATAGATGTGTATGAGGTGTCGCCCACATGATCACACCGACATGTTCTTCTTTATCATGCTTCATGAAAAGCTTTCATAACTATGATAATACATTTGACATTGTTTTCAATATAAAAAAAACCCTGCAAAGTCATTCTCTAACTCGGGATAATTTTGAACTTCTTTTACTTCCTCCAGAATTATTTGCTGTCGTACAATTCTTGAAGATCCATTCCTTCTCGTTGAGCGACCATGTTCCAACACCTCAGAACTTGCCAGGCCTTTACATAAGAAAAGAGCATTCTTCCACTTGGACTATTACCAAAAGTCAATGGCCCGACGTCTGCTTTCTGTACAGATTGAGATTTTTGTTGTTTGATTCTGTACTGCTGCCGTGTCAACCTGTTTAATTCAGCAAAGAATTCCCTCTCTGTGGAAGTCGGTAGGATGTTGATTTTTTGTACATGTATGTGTCCTGGTGGATAAATCCTTGTATTATGTGAAAGACTGGACACCTGTGATGGTGAACATACATTCCTTCTTGTGTAAATCACCAAATGTGTAAGTTGACTTTGACTGTGCATTTACCATTTGCCCTAAAACAGTGCCCAAAGTTCACAAAATGGGGCACTGGCCTTTGGCTGGTACTTCTCATAATTTACTAGCCAGAGAGCATATTTTTACTCGCCAAACTAACCATTTGTTTCTGCAAATGTACTGGCATTTCGCCATTTGGCGAGTAGATTAACATTTCTACACGCCATTACATGTTTCTACTCTTAAAAGGGGTGTTCCACTGTGTCTGGATTGCTGTGTGAATGTTTGAATGATATGGCTCGAGTCTGGTTTGCATTTCATGATTTTGTTTGTGTCTGGCAGTGATGAAGTGTGGATATGTGCATACACGTTGTTTGTTTCTTAATCTTGTCCATAATTGAGAAATAATGGACGCATATAGCCCGGTGTAATGTTTTGGTGGCCAGTATGCCTACATTTGCCAGTTTTGTGTACTCCTTACAATTAAACCTTGTGCACAACCATAGCTTTTCTACTAACCATTCTGAACTCGCTTGTTGTTTTCAACACGATTAATATTTGACCATTCCCCTTCCTACCCGTCGCCTTTCATCACTGCCATCAAGACCACTGTCATCAAGACCACTGTCCTCAAGACCACTGTCATCAAGACCACGGTCACCACCCCATTTGGGTATAATCCACACTCCATCACAAAAGAAACTTGAATGAAATGGCATCCAACTTTAGCGCTATGTCTCTGTACAACTACAAGCAACCGATTGTTAACTTAGTGGGCTGATCAGACAGTTGTTTCTATACATTTCATGGTTGATAACTGAGCTTATTTCAACAATGAGCAGTTTCTTTTCTGTGAAGAAATGGTCTGTTTTCAGTTTTAGTTTCATCTGAGTGCCCAGTGAGTGGAAGAGTCGATTAGTATGCACATGTCTCACGTTTTCATAATTGGGAAACACAGGGAAGTAAGCCCTCTACTAAATGCATACCACATGTGCAATAGAGTAAGTGAGAGTTATGTGAAACCAATCTCCTGGCACCTCAGGGAATAACAAGCATTGAAATGAACAAGCCACTTTCATTGAAGGGTATTCAGTTCAGGGATAGATTTATTACCATACGATCATACATGTGGTGGTTTTTTTTTTAATGACGGACGACTATTTGTGCATTACTGGTGACATTTCCTCTTCTCACGTCCCCTGGACTCACAGGATTTTTTCCTGTTGGTGCATTTCCGGCAGCAAATTTGGATAAATTTGAGATGTTTTGTATTAGCTTGAAAGGATTGTTGTGGTTTGGTGTAAATTTAGAGTGTATATGTAATCAACATACGATTTCTTATTCTCAAGGATGTGTTGCTTTCTTAGCAGGGATGCATTTGTTTGTTCGTTCTTATTTCATTTTCATTATGCATTATATTAATGCGTTTTAACATCTTTTTGAATTATGCATTTTATGATGTTATGCTAAATTACCATTATCTACTTCAAGGAAGATGTCATTCACATATATCAGGGAATTTGATGACCTTTTACTGTTGATGTTTCTCATTTTTCAATTATGACTTTGACAAGCATTTTCTGCTTTTACAATACTGTATCATGTGTTCTTGAATGGTTTTCCCAGTGAAAAAAATATTGTGTGTGGGATTTGGATTCAATAAAATGCATTTAATATTATATTCTTTTTGTTTTCTTTAACTTGTACTTTCTAGAATACCCGATGCTCCCCAGCATGTCGTAAGAGGCGATTAACGGATTCTGCTTCTTTCTTTCTTTCTTTCTTTCTTTGGTGTTTAACGTCGTTTTCAACCACGAAGGTTATATCGCGACGGGGAAAGGGGGGAGATGGGATAGAGCCACTTGTCAATTGTTTCTTGTTCACAAAAGCACTAATCAAAAATTTGCTCCAGGGGCTTGCAACGTAGTACAATATATTACCTCACTGGGAGAATGCAAGTTTCCAGTACATGAACAAAGGACTTAACATTTCTTACATACTGCTTGACTAAAATCTTTACAAACATTGACTATATTCTATACAAGAAACACTTAACAAGGGTAAGAGGAGAAACGGAATTAACCTTCGTGGTTGAAAACGACAAACACCAAATAAAGAAAGAAAGAAAGAAACAGAATCCGTTAGTCGTCTCTTACGACATGCTGGGGAGCATCGGGTAAATTCTTTCCCCTAACCCGCGGGGGGAATTCTGTTTCTCCTTTTACCCTTGTCAAGTGTTTCTTGTATAGAATATAGTCAATTTTTGTAAAGATTTTAGTCAAGCAGTATGTAAGATATGTTAAGTCCTTTGTACTGGAAACTTGCATTCTCCCAGTGCAGTGAGGTCATATATTGTACTACGTTGCAAGCCCCTGGAGCAAATTTTTGATTAGTGCTTTTGTGAACAAGAAACAATTGACAAGTGGCTCTATCCCATCTCCCCCCTTTCCCCGTCGCGATATAACCTTCGTGGTTGAAAACGATGTTAAACACCAAATAAAGAAAGATATAACCTTCGTGGTTGAAAACGACGTTAAACACCAAATAAAGAAAGATATAAGCTTCGTGGTTGAAAACGACGTTAAACACCAAATAAAGAAAGATATAACCTTCGTGGTTGAAAACGACGTTAAACACCAAATAAAGAAAGACATAACCTTCGTGGTTGAAAATGACGTTAAACACCAAATAAAGAAAGATATAACCTTCGTGGTTGAAAACGACGTTAAACACCAAATAAAGAAAGAACTTTCTAGAAGTGTGCATGATTAAGGGAAGTAAAGTATGGAAGGATGGTTATTTAATAACGCAAGTGCGTTTTCTACAGTGTCTTTCAACTAATTATGACATATCAACATTTTCTTATAAACTTAAAAGGACACAGAACAAAAATAAAAACAAAAAACAAATACCCCCCCCCCCCCCCCTCCCCAAAACGTTACGAATAAACATCTTTGTGCGCTTTTTTATTTTTCCTTGAGGGGAGGGTGAAAATTCACAGGGTTTGAAGATGTGGAGGAAATTTTAGAATGCAATCAAGAGTACGTTTAACCATAGCTATTTGGTCTATGGTTTAACATAATTATTCCTTAAGAGGAAAAAGTGTGCTAGCAGTCAAAACAGAAAAAAATGAGAATATATGAAGATGCAATATCAGCAGTAAATTACCAGATACGTGTATATGAACTGTGTAGGAGAACATGTGTGTATCTGGTATTTTCACTTTCTATATCATAAAAAAATATTTTTAAAAGAAAATTCTTGCACACACGTTCTCCTACACAGTTCATATACACACAAGAATTTTCTTTTCAAAAACATTTTTTTATGATATAACAAGAAGGGCAAAGCCCATACGACTCACATGCTTGACCTTGACCTTTACATGACCTTGACCTTCAGGGTCAAGGTCAAATAACTAAACCTAGCAATGACATCATACACTAAGAACTGCTTTACACATTTTTCCTACCTTCTTTTTTTTCTTCTTCGGCGTTCCAGGATAAATTTTTTCCTACCAAAATACATGTGACCTTGACCCAAGGTCAAGGTCATCCAAGGTCATGCAACACAAAGCTGTTAATTCAAGACATAGGAAGTACAATGGTGCTTATTGGCTCTTTCTACCATGAGATATGGTCACTTTTAGTGGTTCACTACCTTATTTTGGTCACATTTCATAAGGGTCAAAGTGACCTTGACCTTGATCATATGTGACCAAATGTGTCTCATGATGAAAGCATAACATGTGCCCCACATAATTTTTAAGTTTGAAACAGTTATCTTCCATAGTTCAGGGTCAAGGTCACTTCAAAATATGTATACAATCCAACTTTGAAGAGCTCCTGTGACCTTGACCTTGAAGCAAGGTAAACCAAACTGGTATCAAAAGATGGGGCTTACTTTGCCCTATATATCATATATAGGTGAGGTATTCAATCTCAAAAACTTCAGAGAAAATGGGAAAAATGTGAAAAATAGCTGGTTTTTTTAGACATTTATGGCCCCTGCGACCTTGACCTTGAAGCAAGGTCAAGATGCTATGTATGTTTTTTGGCGCCTTGTCATCATACACCATCTTGCCAAATTTGGTACTGATAGACTGAATAGTGTCCAAGAAATATCCAACGTTAAAGTTTTCCGGACGGACGGACGGACGGACGGACGACTCGGGTGAGTACATAGACTCACTTTTGCTTCGCATGTGAGTCAAAAAGTGAACATACAAAACTTGTGCCCAGGTGTTGATGTGTTAGTTGTTTCATGTTTGTGTGTGTGTGTGTTAATGTGAGCGTGCACGAGACAGAGTGTGTGTGTGAAGTTCATAAATGTTGCCATCTCAGCTTCAGGCATTATCCAACAAAGTCACCCACAAGGACTGGTATCAATGTCTTGTTTGGCCCAGATCATTGTGAAGCAATTCACCGCAACATCTTTGTGTCAAACCTAAGTAATTAGTTGACACTAAAATCTTAATCAAACGAGGCTGAGCACTAGGTTAAGATCTGATAAACAAATGGCAGAAAGCGCTCTAAATGTATGCACCCTTTGTGCAACAAGAGTAAGTGAGAGTTTAAGATCTGATAAACAAATGGCAGAAAGAGCTCGAAATGCATGCACCCTTTGTGCAACACGAGTAAGTGAGAGTTTAAGATCTGATAAACAAATGGCAGAAAGAGCTCGAAATGCATGCACCCTTTGTGCAACAAGAGTAAGTGAGAGTTTAAGATCTAATAACCAAATGGCAGAAAGAGCTCGAAATGCATGCACCCTTTGTGCAACACGAGTAAGTGAGAGTTGAAGATCTGATAAACAAATGGCAGAAAGAGCTCGAAATGCATGCACCCTTTGTGCAACACGAGTAAGTGAGAGTTTAAGATCTGATAAACAAATGGCAGAAAGAGCTCGAAATGCATGCACCCTTTGTGCAACACGAGTAAGTGAGAGTTTAAGATCTGATAAACAAATGGCAGAAAGAGCTCGAAATGCATGCACCCTTTGTGCAACACGAGTAAGTGAGAGTTTAAGATCTGATAAACAAATGGCAGAAAGAGCTCGAAATGCATGCACCCTTTGTGCAACACGAGTAAGTGAGAGTTTAAGCAGAACTGGTCTAAGTTGATATAACTGATAATACAGCAGAAAAGACATATTTTGCCGCCTCAAACCATTTTGACTTTTCTCACTGTTACAACTGTGAAGACAAGTAAACATCCTGTAGAAATGATAATAAACCTACACAGTGAGAGATGATAATAAACCTACACAGTGAGAGATGCATGCAGGCAAGCTTGAAGAAACTTAAAATGACTTGCAACAAAATCTTTTGCTTTTGCAGTGCCTTTATCTATACAGTGGAACCCCCCTTTTAAGACTGTTTTCTCAAACTTTCTGTTCATAACCTCTGTAGGGCGGGGATGTAGCTCAGTCGGTAGCGCGCTGGATTTGTATCCAGTTGGCCGCTGTCAGCGTGAGTTCGTCCCCACGTTCGGCGAGAGATTTATTTCTCCCGAGTCAACTTTGTGTGCAGACTCTCCTCGGTGTCCGAACACCCCCGTGTGTACACGTAAGCACAAGACCAAGTGAGCCCGAAAAAGATCCTGTAATCCATGTCAGAGTTCGGTGGGTTATAGAAACACATAAATACCCAGCATGTTTCCTCCGAAAGCGGCGTATGGCTGCCTAAATGGCGGGGTAAAAACGGTCATACACGTAAAAGCCGTGGGAGTTTCAGCCCATGAACGAACAAACAAAATAACCTGTGTAGATTTACCCCTATTTTAAGACTCCCTCATTTTTAAGACCTGATGTTCAGATTTTGGGTGGTCTTTAAGGGGGTTCCACTGTATAGTGTTCGTGGACCAAGAAAGTTACATTTTCTTCACACACAAACCAAAACTCACACATTCATACTAAAAGAAAGACAAACAAAAGCAGTGAATATCAAAGACTCTTATTTCACTAAGAATATAGGTCCCTGACTAAGATGATTGAATGACTCAAATAGTAGTATGTACAGTACTGGCATCTGTAACCAAATTTCTATTTGGTCTGTGTAACCATTTTCCTCCTTTCCTATGTAAATCTAAGTTTGGTTGTACACATAACTAATGTGATAAACCGATACATTTTTCAGCAACTAAACTGGCTTTTTTATTTAAAAAAAAAAGGTGAATGTAAAGAAATTACAAGTCGCGTAAGGCGAAATTACTACATTTAGTCAAGCTGTGGAACTCACAGAATGAAACTGAACGTAGTCCGCCGCTAGTGCAAAAGGCAGTGAAAGTGACGAGCCTGTTTGGCTCGGTTGCGCTGTGCTTCATAGCACGCTTTACTGTACCTCTCTTCGTTTTAACTTTCTGAGCGTGTTTTTAATCCAAACATATCATATCTATATGTTTTTGGAATCAGGAACCGACAAGGAATAAGATGAAATAGTTTTTAAAACGATTTCGGAAATTTAATTTTAATAATAATTTTTATATTTTTAATTTTCAGAGCTTGTTTTTAATCCAAATATAACATATTTATATGTTTTTGGAATCAGAAAATGATGAAGAATAAGATGAACGTAAATTTGGATCGTTTTATAAAAAAAATTGTTTTTTTTACAATTTTCAGATTTTTAATGACCAAAGTCATTAATTAATTTTTAAGCCACCAAGCTGAAATGCAATACCGAACACCGGCCTTCGTCGAAGATTGCTGGGCCAAAATTTCAATCAATTTGATTGAAAAATGAGGGTGTGACAGTGCCGCCTCAACTTTAAAAAAAAGCCGGATATGACGTCATCAAAAGTATTTATCGAAAAAAAGAAAAAAATGTCCGGGGATATCATTCCCAGGAACTCTCATGTCAAATTTCATAAAGATCGGTCCAGTAGTTTGGTCTGAATCGCTCTACACACACACACACAGACACACAGACATACACCACAACCCTCGTCTCGATTCCCCCCTCTACGTTAAAACATTTAGTCAAAACTTGACTAAATGTAAAAATAAATACAGCGCATGTACATGTACTTCAAAAGTACAAACACAACAATACAAAATTATTCAGGTCATATTCACACACAAAAATCAAAAATCAATCAAAACAGACACAAACCAAGTGCCTTTCTTCAAATTATTCAGTCAATTAGACATGGTCAATTCTTAAACAGTAATACATAAATTCTGAAGGGTGAATGGTAAAAATCTAGATGGACAGTCCCGGTGTTGCATACTGCACTTACTGTATGAAGTCCATCAAGTATGGCACCAGCGGGAAGAAGAAACTAAGGGAGCATGCCCAACTTGCAGAGCATCAAAACAACATTATACGTTATTTGCGTGTTTGACCAAAATATGACATTTTACACAGATCGAGACAGTCATTGTTCTCCGAGACCGCTAGCGGTCGAGGTGAACAATGACTGTCGAGATCTGTGTAAAATGTCATATTTTGGTCAAACACGCAAATAACATTTATGTATCGATCGAATTCCTTTCAGGTACTTATGACTTTGTTGTTGTTTTGACGATTGAACGAGCACACACACACATGCATGCAATCCCATGTATGCAATCACCATAAGCTTCATATTTGGGCGTTTCTTCAAAGGAACTACAAAACACACGTCATGTACTCACTTTGTTGTTGTTTTGACATTGAACAGCACACACGCATGCAATAAAACACATGACGTTTTTTTTTTTTTTTAGTTCCTTTGAAGTTTTGGTCAACCTGAAAAGCCAAATTATAAAGTTTTGTCGGCCTCTGACGTCACATGACTCAAAGAAGGGAAATCCAATCTCCAATCGATACATAAAGGTTTTTTTAGTTTTTTTTAGGTCTTATTTTTATTTAATTGTTTTTTGTTGGTAGGTAGGAATTTTCTCTTGTTATCAGTCTTCCTCACAACAACAGCTTCTGCATCATCAACTAAACTGTGTCAAAACTAAATGAACTCTTCAGTTGTGAGTGTAGTGTGACTGCTGGGTAAGTTTGCTTACATTAATAAACGTTAAAGTGTTGATTTTTTGACATTCTCTTTTCTATGTAAAATGTACATTTAGATTGCAGGAGAGCCTTCAAAATCAGTTTTCATTTTAAATATTTCTTCAGCTTCAGGGGCATAGCTGCCAACTTTCTGACAATGAAATTCCTGTGGGGGTCCGGGGGCCGCAGTAGTCCCCCGGTGGGGTCCAGGGGCGACGCCCCTGGTGGGGGTCAACAACGCCCCCTGAAGCTGAAGATTTTTTGTAAATGAAGGTGCCAAAATTGCTTTTTTTCTGGTATATTATGATCAAAATTGACATTCATTTAACAAATGAAATAACACAGAGACGTGATCATTGGCATCTGTTTCACAGCAGTAGCAGTCGACTGCTTCACATTGCCGCAATGCTTGGCGGAGGCAGCATGGAGCTCGATGTCCTTTTTCCCACCATGTCCGATGTTGATGTCACATCGACAAGGTTTACAGAATGCGTAGTGTTCCCCCTTATCTGACTTGTCGATAAAGTCATAGTTCGCCTTGTACTGTGGTAAAAACCTCACTTTAGCCTTTGTTTTTTTTGTCTTTTGGTGTTGTTTTTGGCGGCATGTTGGAAGGCAAAACCGGAAAGATAGAGGCACAACTTATTTTCCGCCCATGCGCACACCAACGTGGCTGGTCTCGGTTAACCAGAGCGTCTTTTCACCGGTTTGTTCCCCCAAAAAGAGGCTGCTTACACAAAGTATTTTAGAAATTTCAATTTTCGGGAAAATCGAACACATTTTGAGATTTCGTGACAGATTTAAAAAATCGGGAGATTCCCGAAAAATTCGGGAGGGTTGGCAGCTATGCAGGGGGCAACGCCCCCCAACGGGAAGCTGCTCCTGGCCCCTGCCAGGACCTGGACCCCAGCTTTCAGGTTTTTCACAATTTCAGAGTGGCAGTCCCCTGCAAAACAAATCTTTAACAGTTTACTTCACTTTAAGTCAATTCATTTTTAGACAATGCACACTTTAAGTCAATTCATCTTTAAACAATGCACACACATATCTAAAACACAATCAACACACAAACAAGGACAACATTAAGATTCTAACACATTTTTTAAAATCACATGTTAATTTTTTTGTTGGAGGGAATGGAAGAAGATCTGGATCGACTGCTGTTAGCTTTCAGCCTGCGCCTCGCCAGCGCCTTTAAGAGACGCCACATATTCAAGCAGCATTTTTTCTGCCTTCGCTCCTTGTGACATCTTGTTTACTTTTCCACGGAAACGACCCCCTGTGGTGGCTCCTTTAGCCTCCAGAATTTCTGCAAGCCTAGATGGAACAAATCAAAAAAGAAGGAATAAAATTGAAAGGAGCTGAATACAATACACATTTATTTTGATCCAGACACAGGTAGAAAATACATACAGAAAATAACTTCACTTGTGCATGTGGCTCTCGCTTTTGTTTTTATTCTGTTATTTACAAAAGAGGCAGCATGATATAAAATTACTGTTACAATTTGTTGCTACATATCATTGTGTTTATTCTTTTCTTTAAACTGTGGCATTTTTCAACTGCATATTAAAAACTAAAGTCAATGTGAAAACGAACTAATGTTCCAAACAAATGGACCTGGCAAATGTCAGCATTTAAGATTTGCACGCAGGCACACTCACACTGAAATCACACACACACACACACACTCACACATGTATGCATGCACTCACCCCTGCATGCACACACACACACACTGGTGCGCTCGCAGGCACGCACACACGCCTGCACGCAGGCACGCAGACACACATAACCTTGAAGACTGACTTAGGCTCCATGGTTGTTACAATATCCTGAGGTCCAGCCAGCATCATGAGTCCACTTTCCTTGTCATCTCCAACACACACACACACACACAGTGACACACACACACACACAGAGCCAAGAAGATTCACTTAGGCCCCATGGTTGCCACAATATCCTGAGGTCCAGCCAGCACCATGAGTCCTCTCTCCTTGTCGTCTCCAACACTCACACACACACACACACAACACACACACAATACACACACACACAACACACACACACAAAACCTCAAAGACTCACTTAGGCCCCATGGTTGCCACAATATCCTGAGGTCCAGCCAGCACCATGAGTCCGCTCTCCTTGTCATCTCCAACACTCACCATGCACACCACATCCTGAAACCACAGAGAACATCTGAGAATTTCATCTTTAAAAATACTGGAACAGTCAAAAATCAGCTGTCATAAGATGATCAAAATAATAATAATAAGGGTATATATAGGGCGCAAATCCTAAAATAGTTCTAAGCGCCTTACAATCATTCTTACATATAATAATAATCAAGGATTCTGCAACACCCTGCATATTGGGCATACACACAAGATCTGAGCAACAAGGGACGTAAGCTTTAAATGCACACACCATGCGCAACAAGAGTAAGTGAGAGTATGGCGTAGCCGTACCAATCTCCTCGAATCCAAGAGAATAACCCTGCCTCATTTGAGAAATATTTAGTCATAAGAAAGTCTGGGGTTTTGTGTGTATTTTAGGCATCAAACAGTTTCAGCATTTTCAATGTTGCAATGAGGATTGAGGGAGGGCCATGTTGAAGAAAATGGAGTTACATTTTACATACAGAGATGTTTTTTAAATGATGCAGATTTGTGTTATTCAGTGCAATCTGGTGAAGAAACAGTGCAAATCTGAAAATGCTGTAAAACTGTCATGCCTGCTTTTCTTTACTGTTGGCCAGGCTGCATGCTGTTAAACTTGTAAACTAACCTCAAGATCTAGTTCAAATATAACTCCTGCTGAAACTACCAATGTAAATGTCTTTTAAATTTACATTTACGAAACACGAATTTCATATGGCTTGCTGGTGTTCAGTATGAATAGGCTACATAGAAAAAGCAAAACACAACAACCAACGAAACAACATCAGAACTAATTGACAGTAAGTAATTGACAGTAAGTAATTGACAGTAACTAATTGACAGTAACTAATTGACAGTAAGTACTTACAGGGTTCACAGCCACTATTTGTGTCATCAGAACTAATTGACAGTAAGTACTTACAGGGTTCACAGCCACTATTTGTGTCATCAGAACTAATTGACAGTAAGTACTTACAGGGTTCACAGCCAGTATTTGTGTCATCAGAACTAATTGACAGTAAGTACTTACAGGGTTCACAGCCACTATTTGTGTCATCAGAACTAATTGACAGTAAGTACTTACAGGGTTCACAGCCACTATTTGTGTCACCAAAATATTCATGTAGTCAGCGTCAGCATCTTTCCTGGAAAAAGAATCAAAATTAAATTAAAAAATGAATAAAAGCAACAATCAAGCATCTTTTTTTTTAACATAAAATAAAAAAACTCCTGTTAAACTTTTTACAAATTCAGCTTTTTCATATCTTGTGATAATTATGTGTAAGTTAAATGAAAACAAACAAACAATAATTTTGTTTTGTCAGAATGTTTCATGAACGGTATATTTGCACACACACACACCTACACACTTTCTAACACACACTAACAAACACACACACTAACACAGGTTCATTTATCTATAAAGGAAACACGGCCTTAGAAATCTTACAATATTTTCCAACATTTCAACCTGCAGAAGAAAGTGTTGCAATGAACTCATGCAGGCATTTAGCCCCAGGTTCAGGCAGCCATATATCAACTTCAGAAATGTCTCACCTGAAATGACAGAAGACTGGATCCTTTTCTGCCTTAGCTTTGTAGACTTCTGCTTCCAGCATGGCGACATCCTTCAGTAGTGTCTGACAGTTCTAGACAATCAATCAATCAATCAATCAATCAATCAATCAATCAATCAATTGATTAATTCATCAATCAGTCAACACCCCCCCCCCTTAAAAAAAACCACACACACACCCAAGAACAATATTTCAATGATATGCCTACTTAATATAAGGTGGCTGTCATAGTAAGAGAAAAACTGCAGATTGTAACAATTTAAGCAGGAACACGCACACACTCGCATGCATGTGTGCACACAGATACAGTTAGGGGCATCCAGGATTCAGCTTAGTATTTTTCACAATTTCATTTAAAAGACAAATGTTTGACATCTATCCCTTTTTCAAATCTATGATAATCAAGCCTTTTGCATGTTACAAGAAACCTTAAAACCTTAACAATCTTGGCCAAGACAAATCATAGCGAAGCAATTCAAGAAAGACAACTGCGTAAAGAAGGGCAGCGGAGTCAAACCTTCTGATAGGACTTGAACCCCTTGATTGCTTTGTCAGACAGCTCAACATGTTTGTCCAAAGGTCCCCTGCAGAAAATGTCATGTGTATGGATTACACTACAAACATTCATGAAACTGTTTGATAAAAGATTCCTTTTATTTGTCTTTGAACTCACAACATCGGCTCTACAATGGAATACAAACAAGTTTAAAATGAACTCTTTTTGAACCGTTTTCACTTTTTTTGTAAAAATATCAGTGCTTTTTTTTACGATGATACTTTTACAAAAAATGATAAAATAACAAAATAGTTTTGTTTGTTTTTGTAAAATAAATGTGCACAGTGCTGTTTTGAGAAATAATTACACCCCCCCCCCCCCCCCACCCCAATACACACCCTGAACAAAAATGTTACTAGCAATTTTGTTTCAATATGAGTTCAGTTGATTTCTTCTCTGTTTAGTTCTTCCCCTCAAAATTAAAACACTATGAAGATTACTGCTCGTCACAAGTTCTACCATAAAAACACTCAATAAAATAAAAAGAGTAGGTGTACGGAGAGTTCAATCAATCAATCAATATGAGGCTTATATCGCGCGTATTCTGTGGGTACAGTTCTAAGCGCAGGGATTTATTTATCTATTTATTTATTTTATTTTATTTTTTTATATATATTTTTTTATTATGCAATTTATATCGCGCACATGTTCAAGGCACAGGGATTTATTTATGCCGTGTGAGATGGAATTTTTTTTACACAATACATCACGCATTCACATCGGCCAGCAGATCGCAGCCATTTCGGCGCATATCCTACTTTTCACGGCCTATTATTCCAAGTCACACGGGTATTTTGGAGTTGCAGCTCATAAGCGCAGAAGAAGTACTTAAGACCCCCCCCCCCCTCCAACACCCACCCCCAATTTAAGACTAATTTCCCTTTTTTAAGACTTTACTTGTTTTGATGTTCTGTTCATAACCTTTGTAAATCTTTATTTATTAACCTCCATTTTAAGACTCCCTCGTTTTTAAAACCTGATTTTCTCACGTTTTTATAGGTCTTAACCTCAGATTTCATGGCAGAAGATGAAGATGACAAGAAGTCTTACTTGAGAATCCCTGTCAGTTCTCTCTCAACTTGATAGGAGCGACCAAGGTATTTGAGCACTCTCCCTCCAGCCACAAACATCAGGTTGCTCTTGCTCTTCTTCCCCTTGTCGCAGCCAAGGATCTTAATGGCCTGCACACACACACACAGACAGACAGACAGACAGTCAGATACAGACAGTCAGATACAGACAGTCACAGACAGACACACCCAATCTTGTTCTTCTTACAGCCAAGGATCTTAATGGCCTGCACACAGACAGATACAGACATAGTCTTGTGATCCCTTTCTCACAGCCAAGGATCTTGATGGCCTGCACATAGACAGATACAGACATAGTCTTGTGATCCCTTTCTCACAGCCAAGGATCTCTATTGCCTGCACACAGACAGATACAGACATAGTCTTGTGATCCCTTTCTCACAGCCAAGGATCTCTATTGCCTGCACACAGACAGACAGACAGACATATAAGTCACAGACAGACACATCCAATCTTGCTCTTCTTCCCTTTCTCACAGCCAAGGATCTCTATTGCCTGCACACAGACAGACAGACAGACAAACAGACATATAAGTCACAGACAGACACATCCAATCTTGCTCTTCTTCCCTTTCTCACAGCCAAGGATCTCTATGGCCTGCACACAGACAGACAGTCAAATACAGGCATATGGAGGTGAGAAATACCAAGACAAAGAAGGAGAAAAGAGCCGTCAGAGAAAAGTCGGTCGTAATATAGAGGGACCCGTAAAAGGGAGGTACCACTGTATATCCAATACCTGTCCCAATATAGGCCGACTACTCTCAGAGGATGTTAAACTAAAATAGTCAGTCTGACCATAGACCAAATAGCCTGGACCGCCAACTCGTCACGTGACCCTTCGAGGTTACGACTCTCGACTTTCAGGGGCGCGTCGCGTCCGGTTTGAAAGGCCAGCGATTCGAAGACAGTGAAAAGAAAGCACACTCCAGTTATTTGTGACAATGGGAGGTGACAATGAACTGGATTTTCCAAAACTCCAAACTAATCTTTACAAAACTCATCGAAAAACATGTTCCATATGCACTTTTGCTGAGTTTATTTTAGCATTTTCAGAACTTACCTCGGCAACTTCGTCCATGTTTACAATCGACACCGGATATCACGTCCCCCTGATTTCTGAAAGGCTTGTAAGCGTAGGTTCCTAAATGCGAGAGGCCGCTACCTCGTAATAGAGAGAAAGAGCGGAGAGAGAGCTAGTTGGCGGTCCAGGATAAATGGTCTATGGTCTGACATAGGAATAAAACATTATTGTGACATTATTTTTAGTGAGCAGTGTGTCTTATACAATTTTTAGAAAAAAAAGGATGTGTGAGAAAATGATGAAACCGACTCGACTGTTGCAGGCCCACTGAGGGTGAAGTCATTGGAAAATGAGGATACATTATACATGACAAGAATGTGCAGGTATCAGGCCTCGGGCTCCAATCAAACGTATTAATGAAACAGGCTGTTGATTAAAGACGTCTTGATGTGTATATTGCATATATGGTGTGTCTGTGTGTACTTGCAAGTGCGTGCATGCGTGTGTGTGTGTGTGTGTGTGTGTGTGTGTGTGTGTGTGTGTGTGTGTGCGTGCGTGTGTGTGTGTGTGTGTACTTGCAAATGCATGTATGCATGTGTGTGTGTGTGTGTGTGTGTGTGTGTGTGTGTGTGTGTCTATTTGTGCACATGCAAGTGCTGTGATTTTGACTGACAAAAACACAAGAACCTTGGGTTTTAAAATTTACATAAAATCACCAATTTACAAAAAAAAATCTCATGTCTGATTATGCAGAAAATCTATAGATCTGCAGATATTTTGCAATCAGTGCATAATTGCAACACTGTATGCTATGCACCACAAAAATAAGTACATGCATCACGGAGATTTTCTTTCTTTATTTGGTGTTTAACGTCGTTTTCAACCACAAAGGTTATATCGCGACGGGGAAAGGGGGGAGATGGGATAGAGCCACTTGTTAATTGTTTCTTGTTCACAAAAGCACTAATCAAAAAATTGCTCCAGGGGCTTGCAACGTAGTACAATATATTACCTTACTGGGAGAATGCAAGTTTCCAGTACAAAGGACTTAACATTTCTTACATACTGCTTGACTAAAATCTTTACAAACATTGACTATATTCTATACAAGAAACACTTAACAAGGGTAAAAGAAGAAACAGAATCCGTTAGTCGCCTGGGGAGCATCGGAGATGAAGAAGGTGTGTAGAGCAGAGACATAAGTAACTTTAATATCGCATTTTTTGTCATGCAAACTTGACTTACACTGGGAATAACCCCCCCTCTTTAAAAACTGCCAAAACATGAGAAAATCTCTTCTAAAAAAAGACTGTGTCCAGTTTTAAAATAGAGGAAAGCTTACAGAGGTTATGTACACAAAATCAGAACACACACACACACACACACAATACTCATGTGTTTACAATATCAACCATATTTCAGATTTCCTAATCTTCTGTGTTGCATAACATACTGGTTAAAGCTGAAGCATACTGTCACAACTAAGTAAATGCCTTTTTTTCTTTTAAGGAGGGCTAGGGGACAACTGCAGCTCTGATCCGTCTATGACTTGCATGGATAGTGTCCCCTGATGTGTCTGAGTGTGCATGTCCCAGGTACAGTGGTATCTGCGATGAAAGGACACCCTTGGGACCAGCCAAGTGTCCCTACATTGCAGGTGGCCTGTCATGACAGGTATATTTTGGTAGAGATAATAGAAGAAGTGACAACAGAAGGTGTCCTTTTAAGGGAGGTGACCTCTTATTGGAGGGGCCACACATCCTTCACCACCACCTGCCCATTAAGACCACCCCAAAAGATCCACGATGAGTTTTTCCTCTATATAATTCACCTGCTCTATAATTCACCTTTTCATTACAGCAACCACCTGTCCATAATGATCACTTTTGGTAGGTCCTTTTGGTGGTCGTTTTAGACAGGTGAGAAGACTGTATTTACATAAAACTCTCACGTCTGTTCCGGCTGACTTGTAACAGCTGGGGAATGCCCCACTGGCTGGGTCGGCGACCAGAATTCCTGCTACCTCTACTTCCATGAAAAGTACACCTGCTTGGAGGCCAAGGTAAACCAAAGGAAAAAATGAAGATGAAAGTTGCTACCTTGTTTCATTCAATGCATGTTACTCTCTCAGGTGCCAGGAGATTGCTTCCGCGCAACTCTCACTTACTCTATATTGTATGCTGCATTTAGAGCGATTACTTCCCTTTGTTTCTCAGATCCAGGTAAATCAAAAATGATAAGCCGGTAGTTCATGTAACGGCATTTTTTTTTCTAAATTCAAAAGTGCGACAAACTGCTACAGAATGAAGCAGAATTAATTGACCAGGGTCCAGATTAGGCTGAAGGTGAAGGAAAATCACAGTTTGAAATGATGGGGGGGGTGTTAAAAAACACAGATCTTACCCCATGTAAGAGCCCCAAAAGCCCTGCAGCCGTGGTGGTTTACATACTTGTTTACATGAAGAGCAAGGTATCTTGGAAAACTGAGTCCCCCCAAAATGAGGTATGGTGGCTTTCTTTCTTTATTTGGTGTTTAACGTCGTTTTCAACCACGAAGGTTATATCGCGACGGGGAAAGGGGGGAGATGGGATAGAGCCACTTGTCAATTGTTTCTTGTTCACAAAAGCACTAATCAAAAATTTGCTCCCGGGGCTTGCAACGTAGTACAATATATGACCTTACTGGGAGAATGCAAGTTTCCAGTACAAAGGACTTAACATTTCTTACATACTGCTTGACTATAATCTTTACAAACATTGACTATATGCTATACAAGAAACACTTAACAAGGGTAAAAGGAGAAACAGAATCCGTTAGTCGCCTCTTACGACATGCTGGGGAGCATCGGGTAAATTCTTCCCCCTAACCCGCGGGGAGGGGCGGGGGGGGGGGGGGGGGGGGGGGGGGTATGGTGGCTGAAATGGTTGGGGCAAAAACAGTCATACAGTGCAACCCCCATTTTAACCCCCCCCCCCCCCCCCCGATTCAAGACCTCGATTTTTCAGAATTTCTGTTTATTACTCCTGTAAATGTACGACTCCCTCCATTTTAAGACCTGATTTTCTCAGATTTTGTGAAGTCTTAACACTTTCGCGACGGGAGGTGACTATATTAGTAATAGCGCTGCAACGCCCACGGACAGGAAGTGACTATTTTAGTATTAGACATACAAGGTACACGACTCGTGATTGCTTCCCGGTTTTTGAAGCTTGCAGTAAATTGAGTTGTTTCCCTTGACACACTTGGTGTGCCCTTCCGCCATATGCAAAATTAGCCTGATTTGTGCGTTTTTTTCGAGAAAAAAAAATGAATCGAAGGCGAGCCTTGTCACGGGAGGAGATTCTCCGGATGTTGGATCTTGAGGACCCTGTAGATCATGATTCCGATGTGTTGTTTTCGCCTCAAGAAAGCGATAATAGCAGTGATATTGAGGAAGAAACAGTCCTGTTATTGCTGCTAGTATGAGTCAGCAAACTACACGTGTTAGGGTGGTACTGCATGAATCTTCGAATGTGTAGTTGCAAGGGGGGCGTGGCAGCACTGATAACAATGGATGGCTGGAGCCTAATCCTTTTGGAAATGTTCATAGGTGTACAGTTGGGACTTTGTTGTGAAAATGTGACTTATATTCAATATGGATTACCTAGACATCATTTGGTGAGTGTCACAGTTTTGTTTCATTTGAGTCAGGATGCTGTGAGTGAATGCGGGATTTGCTTGTTTTTTTCTTTGTACTGTCTCCTTATTTCTGTGTAGAATTTTAACAATATTTCAGCTAATTCATAGGTTTTACACCTTGTTTGGTTATAAAATTATTTATAATACTTTCTGTTAAAAAATAACTTTTAAAAAAGCAGTGGAAAAGAAAACACACACAAAAAAACATTAAAAAACACAAATTATCCCCCTTTCACCCCCCCTTTGCTAAAACAAATCGCGTGACAAACTTATAAATAGAACGACTGAACTGGGCATCCATTTTTTAATTAGTACACAAAATTTGGTGGTGATTGGACTTAATTCAAGCTTGCTAGACAGATTTCTTTACAGTTACTGTTTTTTGGGAAGTTTCTTGGTGGCAAGCTTGGGCAGGCAGGACGTTAACGCCGTGGCAATGCTAGTCACAATAGTGTTAAAAGGGGGTTCCACTGTACACGAACCGGGCTACAGGGCTCCCCAAGGGTCCTGGTGCCCCCAACTTTAGAGGGTCTGCAGACCATGAGGGTCCTATTCTAGCATTCAGAGGCACATTCCTCACTGACACACAATTCATGTCAATGTGATACACGTGTGCAGTGCATTTCAGAGTCAATATGTGCACATGCATGAGCCGAAATGCTCATGTTTGCATTGTCAGACATACGATTCTGAAATCTTATGTTTTCACTGAATACAGTTGACCACCCCTTTAAATAAGATTGCAAAAATCTTAGAAAATCCGGTCTCAAAAAAGAGGCAGTCTTAAAATGGAGATAAATTTAACAAGTCGCGCAAGGTGAAAATGTAAAAAGGTTATGAACACAACAGCTAAATAACCATGGTCTTACAAGGGTGAATCTTCAAATCAGTTAAATAAGGGTGTTTGTGAATGTTTGTGAATGTTTGTGAATGCTCGTCAATGTTTGTCAATGTTTGTGAATGTGAATGTTTGTGAATGTTTGTGAATGTGAATGTTTGTCAATGTTTGTCAATGTTTTTGGTTTGTCATTGATTTGTTTTGTGCAAAATTAAATGTTCGATAGACTAAACCTTTCTTGTTTTTTGATTCTTAAAGGGGGGTTCCATTGGACTTCATACTTGACCGCTTACCTGTAGATGGGCCAGGTTGGACACGTGTGTACCACAGCAGAGTGTGGCGTCGATGCCCTCAATGTCCAGCACTCTGACCGGCCCTTCGTGGTCATCTGGAAGACCCCTCGCCCTGAACTGAACATACAACAACAGCAGACCTGTTGACCCCCAAAACCTGACAAGAGTAATGGTCAAGTAAAAAAATAGCAATCTGATTACCAAAATAGTAACCCCGTGGTTACAAACGCCAACATTAGCAACACAAACCTAATTAAGTAATGTGAAGCCCATTTGAAAATCATAGTCTGGACTCAAATGGAGGATTTTTCCCCAAATCCTAAAAAATGGTAATAAATGACTCCAAAATAGTAAGGGTAAACTGAGGTCTGCAACAGGATGCTACAAACACCAATACCGGGGTTGAGATGCACGAAGCGAAAGTTGGTGCCACTCGACTGGATGGAAGTCATGCAGCCACGGGGTCTGATTGGTTAAATTTGAGATTTCTTGTGATTTCCACCAATCAGATTCCACCTACCTTCGATACGTGCACCTCAGTCTTTGGATGAGAAAACACCCTAGGGTGTCCCTACATTGCAGGTGGCCTGCCATGACAGGTATACAGTCAAACTCGCTCTGGCGACCATCTCTCTACAATGACCACCTCAAAGAAAGTTTGTTCCATGTACAGTCCAACCTGTCCTGGCGACCACCTCTCAATCAATCAATGAGGCTTATATCGCGCATATTCCGTGGGTACAGTTCTAGGCGCTCTGCAGTGATGCCGTGTGAGATGAAATTTTTATACGGCCAGTAGATTGCAGCCATTTCGGCGCATATTTACCTTTCACGGCCTATTATTCCAAGTCACACGGGTATAGGTAGACAATTATTAACTGTGCCTAAGCAATTTTGCCAGGAAAGACCCTTTTGTCAATCGTGGGATCTTTAACGTGCACACCCAATGTAGTGTACACGGGGGGAGGTTCGGACACCGAAGAGAGTCTGCACACAAAGTTGACTCTGAAATAAATTTCCGCCGAACCTGGGATCGAACTCACGCTGACAGCGGCCAACTGAATACAAATCCAGCGCGCTACCAACTGAGCTATATCCCCGCCCACCTCTCAATAAAGACCAACCGCCCACAACCAACACCCCAAAAGATACCCATGCTATATTATTCACCTTCCCATTGTAACCACGTTCAAAGCAAATAATTGAGTGTATTTCTTGTTGGTGCAGAAAAAATAAGCAAAGCAATTCTTTATATAAATGAAGCAAATAATGTCAAAATGCAGGGGAAGTAACTTAAATTCACTAGCAAGCCCTTAAAAGGGAGAAGTCTTAAATCGGTGCGAACAGGCTGGTCCAAAAAGGGGGTTCACTTTACATCCTCTGCAACACTTCAACTGCATCTTTTACACACAATCACTTTACATTCTCTGTAACACTTCAACTGCATCTTTTACACACAATCACTTTACATTTTCTGTAACACTTCAACTGCATCTTTTTACACAATTACTTTACATCCTCTGTAACACTTCAACTGCATCTTTTACACACAATCACTTTACATTCTCTGTAACACTTCAACTGCATCTTTTACACACCATCACTTTACATTCTCTGTAACACTTCAACTGCATCTTTTACACACAATCACTTTACATCCTCTGCAACACTTCAACTGCATCTTTTACACACAATCACTTTACATCCTCTGCAACACTTCAACTGCATCTTTTACACTCCTCTGCAACACTTCAACTGCATCTTTTACACACAATCACTTTACATTCTCTGTAACACTTCAACTGCATCTTTTACACACAATCACTTTACATTCTCTGTAACACTTCAACTGCATCTTTTACACACAATCACTTTACATCCTCTGTAACACTTCAACTGCATCTTTTACACACAATCACTTTACATTCTCTGTAACACTTCAACTGCATCTTTTACACACAATCACTTTACATTCTCTGTAACACTTCAAATGCATCTTTTACACACAATCACTTTACATCCTCTGTAACACTTCAACTGCATCTTTTACACACACTCATTTTACATCCTCTGCAACACTTCAAAGCCATCTTTTTACACAATCATTTTAAATTCTCTGCAACACTTCAACTGCATCTTTTGAGGGTTAAGCCTGGATGGGACATTTGTTCCCCTCAACCAAATTCCGATGGGACATAGTCGAAGGCAAGAAGTGCCAGAGAGGCCTGTACGCGTTTTGACCAAAGATGCAAAATGGTGCAATATGGTGCCATCTGAGAATTAGCCGCTATATCGTGTTATCTGTGAATGTGTCTGTATCACTGTATGTGTGTGTGTGAGTGTGTGTAATCCGATGTAAAGTGTACATTTGGTGGCGCAGTGGTATGTGATCTCAATGCGCCCTTTGACGCACTGAAGGGAATTGTGATGGGACATTTTCAGAAACAATGCGCCAATGGCGCAGGGCGCACTAGTAAATGAACCCCTGCTTTTTATACAAAATCACCTGCTGCAGCTGTGGGTCTGTCTTGTCTGGAAACAGTCTGGGAGTGACGGTAATCTGCTGACGAATTTTCTCGTTGACTGTTCGCTCAATCTCGTCAACTTGTTCCTGTGACACGGCAGCTGTGTCCAACTCTATGGTAGAGATGAGATCGCCACCTAGACTCCTTGAAGAAAAAGCTGAACCGTTTCATTTTTTCTCTCAGTAGTTATAACACCAAAGCAGAGAAATACATTTTTAAAATACAAAACCAACAACAATCACGTAAGCCCCTACCAGTTTTCTCATTGAGCAGAAATTACCAGCATAATTTTTTTATTTTGTTGGTTTCAATATAAAACTAAACAAACCATGGGTACATTCAGCTAAGTATACAGGTAGAAATCAATCAACATTTTTACACTTAACATCAATCTGCATACATTCTTGAGTGTGTCTCTTTTCTTTCCCTGTGAGAGCGACATACATTACCTCCCGGGACTCCCTTGGACCCTGGAAATGTCTACTGAGGGGGTCCACAGACGCTCTAAACATTCAAAGTTGCGGTCCCGGGACCCTCTTGGTGAAGTGACCATGGCGAGCCAACACAGATTACAACATTACCCTAACTGCTAGCTCATGAAAGAGTTTTGCTTACCAAGAGGTTGTTTTGAAGCTGTACAGACTGTCAGCTACTGCTGTGATCAAATGCTGTCCTGAAACAAATAATTATAATACAGCGGATTACTTCCCCCCTTTTAATTAAAGACCCAACTTTTCAAACTTCATTCACAACATCTATAAATTTACCTCCATTCAAATACTCCCTTCTTTAAAGCCATATGTACTCCATGACTATACACGCTAATTGCTTTACCAACAGCTGGAGACAGACTAAATTAAGTTCCCTGCAAAATATTGTGGTCTAGGACCCCTTAAATGTTGAGATATTTGAATTTTCATTTTGATCTGGATCGTCCTATTTATAGATTTGGCAACACATGTAACGTTGATGCAAGGGAGAGAACACCGCGGCTTTGTTGACATCCTCACTTTTTCAGAGGCTAGAACAAGCTGTAATGCATGTATTATGGTCCGCGCATGGTGACGTATCGTCATTATATGGTCTTATGGTGCGTTTGACATCGATTGTGGGCAAACTACACTTTGTAAACACGGGAGTGCGTTAGTATGCCTTTAAAAGAACGGATTTTTTTAAAGATTTTCAGAGGTCTTAAAAGGGGGGTGGTTGGTCCATTCTAGGCTCAAAAACCTGCTGGAGTTGATCGACAGACAGAAAACAAAACTATTATTGACGAAAGTCATGAACTTTCCAAAGCAGGTGAAATTGAAAGGAAGTCTAAATGGCAATGAATCAAAGCAGTTGCAACAAGAATTAAAATGAGCAAAAGCCTTTTCTGGACCTTTTGTGTGGACAATTGTCGAGAAAGTGGAAGGGGGAATAACTGGGAAAAAACTGTGGTAAGTTAGCTCCTGACAGAGTCAATGAATCATCTAAATTACGCTGATGAGGTTGAATGGTCGGTTATGGTCAGGTTATGCCCCCTCTTTCTTTCGGCTGGTAACTGGCGCCACCTCGTGGCAAAATCACACGAGAAAGGAAAAAAACCTTGCATTGGTCCCAAATAGCATATCGGTTTGGTAACAGTTCATGTGTAAGTCGTGCATTTTATACCGTAAACAGACAATGGTCAGTTCTGGTGAGGTTATGCCCCCTCTTTCTTTCGGCTGGTAACTGGCGCCACCTGGCGGCAAGATCAATGAGAAAGGGAAAAAAAACTTGCATTGGTCCCAAAAAGCATATCGGTTTGGTAACAGTGTAAGTCGTGCATTTCATACGGTAAACAGACAATGGTCGGTTCTGGTGAGGTAAGATCACAGGAGTTGTCTCGCGTTATCACCCCAGAAGCGCTCATTCCACAACGTACACCCGTTATACAAAGCAGTGGAACCTCCCCAATTTAAGACTCCCCCCTCCTTTTCAGATCTTGTTTCATGTGTGTGGAATTTTCAGTGTAGCAAATGGTGTTTAAGTATAGCATTGTTTAACAACATGTTCAACAAGTTATTCAGAAAGCACGAACATTATAAGGCCTAAAGAAAAAATACGTGTGGTTACGGTAACCCGACCTACCCTATTTTTAGGGGCCGACCCTATAACTTTTTATTACATTTGTCAACAAAAAAACAAAAACAAAAAAAAACCGAGTGCAGAAAACGCAATGAAAGCAAAATCGCCCGAGTCGCACACTTATTTCCCTGTCAAGTAGGTTTAATTTGTACACATTAGAAAAAAAAAGTTAAAATAAAAAAAAAAGTGATTGCCTACCTTCCTACCCTATTTTATTTGGCTATGTTACCGTAACCACACCTATTTTTTTTTTTGCCTAATGCCCAAGCATCATGTAGAAGGTGTTTAGCACTGTCCACGTTGGGGCACTACATTGTTTGGTCACCCAGCACCGGTATAGAGATGGTGGAACATTCCCCCATCAGCCTCACTGAGTCACTTACCACTACATGGTTTGGTCACCCAGCACCGGTATAGAGATGGTGGAACATTCCCCCATCAGCCTCACTGAGTCACTTACCACTACATGGTTTGGTCACCCAGCACCGGTATAGAGATGGTGGAACATTCCCCCATCAGCCTCACTGAGTCACTTACCACTACATGGTTTGGTCACCCAGCACCGGTATAGAGATGGTGGAACATTCCCCCATCAGCCTCACTGAGTCACTTACCACTACATGGTTTGGTCACCCAGCACCGGTATAGAGATGGTGGAACATTCCCCCATCAGCCTCACTGAGTCACTTACCACTACATGGTTTGGTCACCCAGCACCGGTATAGAGATGGTGGAACATTCCCCCATCAGCCTCACTGAGTCACTTACCACTACATGGTTTGGTCACCCAGCACCGGTATAGAGATGGTGGAACATTCCCCCATCAGCCTCACTGAGTCACTTACCACTACATGGTTTGGTCACCCAGCACCGGTATAGAGATGGTGGAACATTCCCCCATCAGCCTCACTGAGTCACTTACCACTATGCTGCTGCATGTGATCAAAGCGTCTCTCCCAATCCACCTTCATGTTGACCTCCGACCCTGGGGTTAGCTCCCCTAGTGTGTAGTGCACTGCAGTTGCTCCCCTTCTTTCCACTTTGAGGACCTCTGACTCGCCTATCTGCACAATGCATCATGGTTTATGCAACTCGTCCTTTTCCTTTCTTTCTTTATTTGGTGTTTAACGTCGTTTTCAACCACGAAGGTTATATCGCGACGAGGGAAAGGGGGGAGATGGGATAGAGCCACTTGTTAAGTGTTTCTTGTTCACAAAAGCACTAATCAAAAAATTGCTCCAGGGGCTTGCAACGTAGTACAATATATGACCTTACTGGGAGAATGCAAGTTTCCAGTACAAAGGAATAAACATTTCTTACATACTGCTTGACTAAAATCTTTACAAACATTGACTATATTCTATACAAGAACCACTCAACAAGGGTAAAAGGAGAAACAGAATCCGTTAGTCGCCTCTTACGACATGCGGGGGGCAGAGAAATAAGGATGTGGAAAAGAAGACTTTTGGTAAGTGAAATAAAGGTGATGGATCCAGTCAGGTAGAAATAAGACAACAAGAAAAGAATTGGAAAACTGCAGGGAATAGTAGGGAGAGTTTTCTTGGAAGGAAATATAGGTGAAAGGACTGGTAAGGCAGAAATAAGACAAAAGAAGAGAAATAAAGGGGTGGGGTAGCTCTGTGGAAACACTCCCGCCGCGTGAAGGCGACCCCATGGGAGCAACTCGTCCTTTTCCCACATGTTAGCTAAACACACGCACAGAAATTCACATACTCTCTCTTACACACACATGCACACACATGCACACACACGCACACGCACACACACACACACACACGCACACACACACACGCACACACACCCACACACACACTGACAACCTCTGCTTCACCTTTCAACATAATACATAATGAATTTTGCAACTCATCCTTTTTTTGACACATTTTCTAAACAAACACCCATACTCCCCCCACCCACCCTTTTTCTCCTGTGAAACAATGATATGGTTTAACAAGGAGTTGCAACTTTCTTTTAACAGGTAGATGAGGTTGTCCCCACAACGATGTATAGACACCAGTAAACAAGCTGTAATATCAAAGTCCTTGCAAATGTAATGCAACATGTGATGTCATGCTCTGCTGAACAGAAAATAAATAACTCACCTGTCCTCTGTCGTCCGGCTAAGGACAGAAAAGAGAAAATTTCATGGTAAAAGAAACAAAAACTTGTCCAAAATCTCTTTTTTCACACACACTCTCTTACTCTTAGGCACAGCATTACTGCAATGCACAAAAACACACACACAAAAACAATAGAAGCAGATAATTGGATTAATTGTAAATCTTTAACTTTGCTATACAGTGGATTCCAGCTATAACGAACCTGGGTATAACGAAATCCCTCTTTTTTTTTTTTTTTTTTTTTTTTACAATTTTATTCAAATAAATAACAACAATCAACAATATCTCATACAATGAATTAAATACATCTTATCGAGTACAACAAGCTAACTTTTTTTTTAACGTTTTGTTCTTCGAACACTCACACAAAAATGCTTCTTATCTGTAACTGCCTATTAAAAATACTTTCCAACGGTAAAAACGAATTTGTTTTTTTATATATACTAACGCACATCTTTCCGATTAAGATAATGTGGTTCAATTTATACATAGTTGCCTTTTTCACCATTACAAAATGCATACCAAATAAAACATCACTAACTTTCAAAACAATCTTAATTTCTAAAGTACGAAAAATAAATTCTTCAATAAACTTCCAGAATTTGTATACAACCGGGCATTCAAAAAAGAAGTGTTCAATGAAATCAGTTACATCACAACAGTAATTACATTTATTAGTTTCCGTTACTTTCATTTTACACAGGAGAATGTTGGTCGGATAGATGTTGTGCATAATTTTCCAGTGTAAAACTCTTAATCTAGTCTCTTGTGTTGACTGATGGGCAACTATCCAAGAACGTTCATCAATTTCTACATTAAACTTTCTCTTCCAAAATCCTCCGGAACATGGTACATCTGTTTTCATATTAATAATCTCTTTCCGATATTCTTTGGCACTTAACACATTTTTGCCGTTAAACAGTGGGGTAATACAAACATCATCAGTCATATTTACAACATTTTTCCTCATGAATAATGACACAGCAGCTTTTACAACATTATATTCAAGAATTCGGTTTGGCGAATATCCAATCAAATCACATATATCTTGATATGATAATATGTCTCCCGAACGTACAATGTCTGTTAATACCAATACACCTCGTCGTATCCAACTTTCAAAAAATAAAACTTTGCCACTATACGTTATGCATGCATTATTCCATAATAAAATCGGCCCGATTGTCCCACGATCGTAGTGGTTATTATCCAGCCAATATTTTAATACTGCTTTCCAAAAGTGTGATTTCACTAGGTCTAACCCTTTAAATCTTGCACTGTTTACATTCGATAAGAAACATTCAAAGTGCTTTCCAAAACGCAAATACATCATCTTTGGAGTGAGACTCCAATTATCATTTTCATTTGATGTAGTCAGTTGTGAAACCCATTGTAATAAAAAAGAAATTTGCATTTGCCTAATATCGATCATTTTTAAACCACCTTTTTCAATTTCAAAACATAAAACGCTTCTTTTCACCTTTTCAAAGGCCTTCCGATTACAATCTCTTTTTCGCCACAAAAATCTGTACAATAAGGTATTGACTTCATTCAAAACACAGTCAGGTAATACAAACGCTTGCATAATATACACAAATTGTGAAATTAAAAACGTTTTCACAATACATATTTTCCCTAAAATGCTCAAATTTCGCTTCTCCCATGCACAAATCAATCGCTTAATATTCCTTATTCTTCCAGTCCAGTTATCTTCTACCAAAGAAGCACTCTTATCATTACAAAAATATACACCCAAAATCTTCAACTTCTTCTTCCAAACAAAATTATAAAATGTTTCATCACAATGTTTCCTACTACCCAACCACATCGCCTCAGACTTTCTCTTATGTATCCTTAAGCCTGAAAAACTAGAAAATCCCTCTTAATAATCAAATAAAATTATTTTAATCAAACTGCCATTAATTTCCCGGCAGACAGCCTTCTATTTCTTACTTGTTACTTTCCGGCTACATCGAACCTTTTGAACTCATTTCCATAACGAACCCCTCTTTTAACAAACACGTTTTCATCGCCCCAGAGCGGTTTTGTCTCTAAAAGTCACAAGGCTACAACGAACTGATGTCAATAATTGACTCCAAAGACAAAAATACACAAACACAAGTGCACATTGCGTGATGAGCGAACTCTGAACAAACTAACAGCGGTAGGTGCACGGAACAGATCGAACCAAAACCGAAAGTTGTGGTGACGTCATGACATTTTGCGATGTACGTCAGCGAAGCTCGTGCACATGTGGTCTGTCTTGCTAAAAACAATGGCTGACGAACATGGTTTCGAAATCTGGAACTGTTTTTTGTTTTCTCCGATCCGTGACCGAGTGACGCGATATAGAACCACGCGTTCGTTTGAATCAATACTCTCCTCAGGCAGTGAAGTCTCCTAAATTGCTCAACACTGTGGACAGTCCGGAGTGCAGTTATGTCCCGTGAATGATCGAGCGAGTCAAAGTTTTATCGTGAAAACTGACGCTTTTCATGCACCTCCCGCTGTTAGTTTGCCTCTCTCTATGGATTATATTATTCTTTCTTTATTTGGTGTTTAACATCGTTTTCAACCACGAAGGTTATATCGCGATGGGGAAAGGGGGGAGATGGGATAGAGCCACTTGTCAATTGTTTCTTGTTCACAAAAGCACTAATCAAAAATTTGCTCCTGGGGCTTGCAACGTAGTACAATATATTACCTTACTGGGAGAAGGCAAGTTTCCAGTACAAAGGATTTAACATTTCTTACATACTGCTTGACTAAAATCTTTACAAAAATTGACTATATTCTATACAAGAAACACTTAACAAGGGTAAAAGGAGAAACAGAATCCGTTAGTCGCCTCTTACGACATGCTGGGGAGCATCGGGTAAATTCTTCCCCCTAACCCGCGGGGGGCGGATTATATTATGAAGCTGTTGAAAACATGCAGAGATTGTACTCGATGGGACGATCATTTGAAGGTGATTGGGAAAACTTGTCTTGAGGCCATTTAGGGTTGAAAACTCTACAGCGAATTACTGATATAACGAACTAAAATGTATCTCCCTTGAGATTCGTTGTACCCGGACTCCACTGTATTTCACTCCAGAGACTGTAGAGTACACAGAGACGCTTCATTCGGCGCTGAAAATTGAAACAGGAAGCCCTGTGGCGCCACCACGCGGAAACATGTAAAAACCTACTTTCCCTTTCCACAGCAGTAGCGATATCGTGCAGCACACCATGGCCGCACCAAAAAGAAAACACAGCGGGGCATGGTCTTTGGCCATCAATTGCTCAAACTCACATGCCAAAGGCTTCAGGATGTTCAAATTTCCTGAGGAAGAGAGCAAGTGAGGATTGTATTTTTGTTTTTTTTCTCTCGTTAAATGTCGGAAAATCAGTAAAAAGTGTAGCGTCGAACTGCGTGTATTCTACCAGAACAGAGAAAACACACACTGTACACAAGCTCAACAATGTGATTGCGCAGTTGTTTAATTAACATCAGGCTTAATTTTGTTTTGAAGGACAACTGAACAATTGATTCTATTCTTCGTCCAAGCGCAAAAGTCGAAAACTTCTCAAACTAGAATACTTGTGACGATGCTGTTCAAAGTGTCATCCAGTCGGTCCGTACCTCGTTAATTCATCTCAATTCATGTGTGTGTGTGTGTGTGTGTGTGTGTGTGTGTGTGCGTGTGTGTGTGTGCGTGCGTGCGTGTGTGTGTGTGTAACTGACTCAGAGAGAGAGAGAGAGAGAGAGAGAGAGAGAGAGAGAGAGAGAGAGAGAGAGAGAGAGAGAGAGAGAGAGAGAGAGAGAGAGAGAGAGAGAGAGAGAGAGAGAGAGAGAGAGAGACAATGACAATGACAAATCTTTATTTTTCGAGGGTGACAAGAATAAGCATAGATATGCTTTTTTGCATCTGGCCCTCGCCCTAAAGAGGGACTAAACTATTTTACTATAACTATGACTAGGAAAAAAACAAGAAATTCCTCCGATAGGAAAAACACCCCCGTTGGTCAAAGGGAAATAACCATTCTCACTGCTCAGGATTGAGCAATTTAGAGCTTATCTCTAAGCCCTTTTGAACTGTTATGGCTTCTCAAAGGAAGGCCAGTACATACAAATACACAAAAGCCGCCAGACCACATCACAAACAGAACTGAACAATCCACAGGTGTTGCCCACATAGAGAGAGACACACACACACACACACACACACACAAACACAGAGAAGCCGTATATATAGAGAGATAGATGACAGTGTATTTTTCGCGTGGCTATAAATTGATTCGACCTTTGCACTTTTACAGTGAGGATAATTTACGGGTCCAATTTACGTTCTGGACACTGCGGTGACCTTCTAAAAATAGTAACAGAACGCCGGGAATATCCGAAGATGCCCCCTCATACTATAGTGCACCATACGAAGGAAGGGAGGTAAACGCTGAAAACATGGAGAAGATAAGGAAGAGTTATGCCGTAGTTGATCCCCCCAAAAAACCAAAATCCACCAATAACTCCCTAACCGTGTGTTTGACTGGTCCCAATTTTTGTAAGGACCGTCTCAGGAATGTATAGAACCTGTTCACCAAGTTTGGTGACGATCGGTCCGTTCAGTCTTGAGATCTACTTGCGAACACAAACAAACACACAAACAAACAAACACACAAACAAACAAACACATCGACCGAAACCTATACACACCCCTATAGGCCCATTGCAGAAACTCAAGTTAACAACAGCATTTCTACTCGGCGCGCGCGGTATGAGAATCACGGGTCGTAACTCTCTGGAATTGGTCATCCGCCGCCATGTTGGATGCCTTGCACGATCTCTGACAGTGCTTGAGCGTTGGGTGGCGACTCGACAAAAGTGAAAATGACACGTTGTGTGGCCAAAAACTGCAGTCAGCAGGCACACTTTAGGATCCCTAAAGTTGTTTACCATCAGGGTGACAACTGGAAGGAAGTTACTGAGCGGAGAAGACGATTATAACTGGTTATTTTTTGCTGTGTGCAGTGCGCTAATCAACAATTGTCCATCGGTTGTGCCTTTAGAGTGAACACTGTGATAGGATGCTTTGAAAATTATACTTTGCAGTAGTTACCTGAGCTGCATTGTACCTCATTTGCCTGTCTTGAGAGCTTTATCTTGTGAATTTTGGTGCACTGTCTGCATGGTAATTTGAGATAAAGAATAAATAAATGAATATAATAATGTATTCTTGCTTTACTTTTTATATTTAGTCAAGTTTTGACTAAATATTTTAACGTAGAGGGGGGAATCGAGACGAGGGTCGTGGTGTATGTGTGTGTGTGTGTGTGTGTGTGTGTGTGTGTGTGTGTGTCTGTCTGTCTGTGTGTGTGTGTAGAGCGATTCAGACTAAACTACTGGACCGATCTTTATGAAATTTGACATGAGAGTTCCTGGGTATGAAATCCCCGAACGTTTTTTTCATTTTTTTGATAAATGTCTTTGATGACGTCATATCCGGCTTTTCGTGAAAGTTGAGGCGGCACTGTCACGCCCTCATTTTTCAACCAAATTGGTTCAAATTTTGGTCAAGTAATCTTCGACGAAGCCCGGGGTTCGGTATTGCATTTCAGCTTGGTGGCTTAAAAATTAATTAATGACTTTGGTCATTAAAAATCGGAAAATTGTAAAAAAATAAATAAAAATTTATAAAACGCTCCAAATTTACGTTTATCTTATTCTCCATCATTTGCTGATTCCAAAAACATATAAATATGTTATATTCGGATTAAAAACAAGCTCTGAAAATTAAATATATAAAAATTATTATCAAAATTAAATTGTCCAAATCAATTTAAAAACACTTTCATCTTATTCCTTGTCGGTTCCTGATTCCAAAAACATATAGATATGATATGTTTGGATTAAAAACACGCTCAGAAAGTTAAAACAAGTCGCGTAAGGCGAAAATACAATATTTAGTCAAGTAGCTGTCGAACTCACAGAATGAAACTGAACGCAATGCCATTTTTCAGCAAGACCGTATACTCGTAGCATCGTCAGTCCACCGCTCATGGCAAAGGCAGTGAAATTGACAAGAAGAGAGGGGTAGTAGTTGCGCTAAGAAGGATAGCACGCTTTTCTGTACCTCTCTTTGTTTTAACTTTCTGAGCGTGTTTTTAATCCAAACATATCATATCTATATGTTTTTGAAATCAGGAACCGACAAGGAATAAGATGAAAGTGTTTTTAAATTGATTTGGACAATTTAATTTTGATAATAATTTTTATATATTTAATTTTCAGAGCTTGTTTTTAATCCGAATATAACATATTTATATGTTTTTGGAATCAGCAAATGATGGAAAATAAGAAAAACGTAAATTTGGATCGTTTTATAAATTTTTAATTTTTTTTACAATTTTCAGATTTTTAATGACCAAAGTCATTAATTAATTTTTAAGCCACCAAGCTGAAATGCAATACCAAAGTCCGGGCTTCGTCGAAGATTACTTGACCAAAATTTGAACCAATTTGGTTGAAAAATGAGGGCGTGACAGTGCCGCCTCAACTTTCACGAAAAGCCGGATATGACGTCATCAAAGACATTTATCAAAAAAATGAAAAAAACGTTCGGGGATTTCATACCCAGGAACTCTCATGTCAAATTTCATAAAGATCGGTCCAGTAGTTTAGTCTGAATCGCTCTACACACACACACACACACACACACACACAGACACACACACACACGCACATACACCACGACCCTCGTTTCGATTCCCCCTCGATGTTAAAATATTTAGTCAAAACTTGACTAAATATAACAAAGAGAGGTACAGAAAAGCGTGCTATCCTTCTTAGCGCAACTACTACCCCGCTCTTCTTGTCAATTTCACTGCCTTTGCCATGAGCGGTGGCCTGACGATGCTACGAGTAAAATGGCATTGCGTTCAGTTTCATTCTGTGAGTTCGACAGCTACTTGACTAAATATTGTATTTTCGCCTTACGCGACTTGTTATGTTGTGCTGTTGTGTTAAAAAGGCAGATCCCCTTTGGACTCATGCATGCACAGTTTTCTTCATTTTGTCTGCATACACAGTGAAATACGCAAAAAGAACAAGAGTGCAATGAAGAAAACTAACAAAGACGGCATCCAATATGGCGGCGCGAAGAGAGTATGAGCGGAGTTGTGCCCCTTAGGGCCAAAGCTAGCCGATCCATTTGATAACGTCACGCCGAGTAAGAAGAATGAATTGGACCTATACCGGGGGTGTAAAAAAAAGAGAGAGAGAGAGAGAGAGAGAGAGAGAGAGAGAGAGAGAGAGCTTTCTGAACAAGAAAGAAGCAACCGATAAGAAATAAGACAATCATCGATCGATCAAGATTCTTTAATTAAAGTCAGCTAGGTCACAATAATGTTGTTTAAGTTGCTGTATTTTACAGTTTTCCTTACATGATAATTTCTTAGCACCGTGCAATTGACTACCCATTTCACTTTAGAGGTGCTGGGACGACGCCAAGTTGACTAAATGCCTTAGTTACCGATTTGACCGGGAACTATTTCGTTAACGATTTATTCCTGACATATTTTCTCAGGCTTAAGTGACCATGTATACAGTATGTATTTGTATTTGACTAAAACACACAAAAATAACGACGGTTAGTTCGTGAAAAGACACTGACTTGAATCATGTTTGCATAACTACAGCGATGCAGCGGGTATTGCCTAAGTAAATTTGATTTAATTTTAATCTACACCATTTTCTGCGGTGTTTTTATGGTCATTTAAAAAGGATGTTCACAAACAAACATATTTTTTCGTTCAGTTACTTTTTGCAGCACTGTCAGCCGGACAGAACAGACAGTATGTTAATATAAACGTGATATAAACACAGCCGACAGCAGCCGCTATACGCGAACTTCCTTGTGCGGCAGGGAGTGGCTCTTTTCCCGCGCGCTGGCTGGCCGGTCTCACTTTCGCACCGCAGCGCAAAGAAGGATGAAGCGTCTCTGTATACTCTATAGTCTCTGTTCACTCTTTGTCATGGCCTACCTGACATGACACTGTCACCACAGTATAATCATATCAGATTTTTCCCCAGGGCCCCAAAACTAATTTAATTTCAGGTCTACATTCCTCAAGTCCCGTTTAAATAGATTAATGCATTCATACCCTCCCAAACACATCAATTCCTCAAGCACCTGATAATCTACCAGTATTGTTTTCAGACACACATGAAAATAGGTCAGTTGGACCCAGATTGAAAATATACATTTATAGGTCCAAAAGTCCTGGCTACAAAATCACTGTTTTGTCATAAAACCTCCTACATGATTCATTGTCAAAACTATCGGATGGTCGACCAGCTATGGCTGAAGGGTCAGACCAATGTATCAGATCAAAAAAGTATGTGCAATTAATCACCGAAGAACGAGGTCTGACAACCCCAACACTTACATACACAGTACGTGGTACCTGCGATGAGAGGATACGCTTACAGTTACAACCAGTCTACATTTGCAGGTGACCTGTCATGAGAAGTATATTTTGGTAGAGATAATAGACAGAGGTACAACAGATGGTGTCCTTTCATGGGAGATGTCCTCTCATCAGAGGGACCTCAGAACACATGTACCACTGTACGTACCTTTTCTTTTTGCTTAAAAAAAAACAAAAAAACTTACCTGTCCCCCTCCTTCAGGAAAGAGAACTGTGTCTTCCAACACAACCTCATGGCACTGCACCTTGGTTTTCTTCCCATTCTGTGACACTGTGATTTGCACTGGCTTGCAGCTCACAACTTTGGAGGTAAGCTGAAATAAAATAAGAGAAATAAATAATAGTTTAATAGACATGACTGACCGTAAATTTATTTTTATTAAACAATTTCCCTTTTATCCCAATTCAGTATTAAAACGAACCGGCAAACAGACTCAGGCCTGGGAATGAGTAAAAGTGATTTGGGAGTACTGACGGGAAAATTTCGCGTTTTAAGCATTGTTAAGGGCACACGGAGGCTCTTTCTTACACAATTAGAAAAGGACTTCGTCGTATTTACGACGAAAGGTGTATCATTCCCAGGCCTGAGACTATAAACGTACTACCGGCACATATTTACTATCTGTTTTCTTCTTTTGGGCAACTTATGCTTGTAAGTTGTATAATATATAATGACCTCTGGCATTTAATGCAGCAACGCAGGACCTCTTCTATAGGCAAACACAGACTAAAACTGGCAAACACAGACTAAAACTGGTATGACTTGTTGATTGTTTGCTTCGGCTCTTTTCACTATCAAGAAAGTATCATGCACATGCAGCACAAGTCTCCGTTATTATTCTGCTCCGAAAAATAAAGATAACATTTCACAGAATAGAAAGAAAAGTCAATAATGAACATTACAAAAGAGGACGGAACGGTCGATACCTCTCTCAGATAACTGTTTTGTTGACAGGCCAGAGCCATGTTTGCAAACTAAGCCGTTCACGCACGCGTTCGATCTCCCGCAGTGCTGTGACCGCAGCCAGGTCACTCTCCGTGCACCTGTGCTCACACTTCAAACCGAAACTGAAACACTCGGAATCAGAAGCACCTGCTCCAGGACTTCAAGCAGCCTGCTGTCATAAATACAACCCAAAAAAAGATGTGACACAGGAGGAAAATGGCAACTATTGCATCAGAATGTCACTGTGTGTTGTTAATTAATAGACTTTTCTCAGAAAGTCTTCGATTCAACCACAACGACACGGGTGCAATGTGTCGCAGGTTACTTCCTGTTCAGGTCGAACTGACGCATTGTGGGAAAATTGCGCATGCGTAGATGCACTTCAGCCATGATAAATATCATGAATAAATGTAAAATTTTATATTAGATAAATCTCGGGAATTGGACAGCCTAGTATGATGGCAATAAGTGCACTAGGATTACACGGATCCATACTAACACTTGCGCGGCCAGCCAGAAAGGTGAGTCGTACAGTAACCTTTTCGATCACCAGCGCACCTACCCCGATTTCCCGATCAGGAAAACGAGCAGAAATCAACGGGAGAGGGGGTTCACCACCTGTCGGATTTAGGCCCAGATGCGAATGCCGTCCCATGGACCATTTTAACATTTAAGTCCAATGTCTCAAGCGGTGGCTGTTACTTTGAGCTGTGTGTGCTTCGGCAATATTACGACCACGAGGATATGCGTGCAGACGGATAAAAATAGCTGTCTGGTTTGTGGTTTTAGCGTCCTTGACATCCAATGAGCACGCAACATCGAGGAGAACCATAACACAGGCAGTCCCCCCGACCTAGCATGCATTTCGTTTGTTTTTGGCATAATTTATTCATACTCGGTTGAAATAGAAACCACGTTTGCGGAGCGATTATGATTGCTTAGTCATCAGGAGGCATCCTTTCGTGATTATTTGCTATTTGGAGACTAATTTTGGTTAACCTACATACTCCTCGAAACTGGTTCATCCTTGCCAGTGCTGGCATGTCGACTGTCCCAGATGGGGATAGAATTGAGTAACAGTCTCACGATGTCTGAGCCTAGTCGCCACATAAGTCAGCTGTACAGTCATAGCCACGGGAAGCAAGTCATTTTGTTTTGGCTGAAATTTATAGTCATTGACTGAACAAAGGTCTAATAATCTTTTGTTTACGTTTGTTATTGTACTTGTTGTATTGTTTTGTTCACTTTTCGTGACTGAGAGTGAGACAATGACAGGGTCTTTGAAATTCAATCCCAGTAATAATCTTGTCTAGTACTCACAGTATTCATTTGGATAATATTCATGTCTATTTTACTTATAATCTCTTCTGTTTGTGTCAAAGTTTGTCTAAGGTCTGTGCGCAGCAGCTGTAAGCCTTCACATTCTTTGTCATTCTCTTTTTAGGGCAGATGAACTAGATGAACTAGGCCAAGCTAACTGACATCACCATGTGTTTAGGTTTGGAGGCATTTTTGATCAATTTGAATAAATTTTATTTTTTATAAACGATCTGTATCTCACTGTCTGTATAGCACTAGCAGACCTGAAAGTGGCGAGTATTTTACTCGCCATGGTGAGTAGAAATATGAAACTGGCGAGTAGAAATGTACATCTACTCGCCAAATGCAAGTAAAGTTGCTGAAACAAATTGTTGGTTTGGCTAGTAAAGTTTGCTCTCTGGCTAATAATGTTCAGAATCACTAGCCCATGGCTAGTGCACAGTTGTTTTGACTTTCGGGGCTGTATAGCCTCAAATCTGTTAAGCAAATACATCTTGTGTATTCTTGTGAGAGGTTATGTATTCTTCTGTGTGTGCAGTTTTTCTCCAGGAGAAGCTGTACCTCACCTGATTTGATACACCTTTACTGAAGACATTCAAAAATGTAGAAAGACATCAGTTTATTGTGTTGTCTCATCAACTCATCAAGCACGGCTGCTTTTCAGAGCAGTGACCAGAGACAGAGTGCTGTTCATGGACTTTGATTAACAACTTGTTGACTCTGACAATTAGCCTTTCTGGCTATGCTATAATTATCTTTTGGTTAGTTAAACATATACCAAGCAGCTGAAAGAAAGGACTTGTAAAGTTGTACTTAACACTGACTGATTTGCAGGAACAAAGCCAAGTCTTTTGAGTACAATCAGTGTAAACAGGCACAGCTAGGACTGGTGCACCTCTATTAGTTTTTGTTCAGTTCAGTACACTTGATCTTGATGCATCATGGAGTGTTGGCCGGGCAAGACATAGTTTCACCTGCTCCTGCAAAGCTGGGACAAGAAAGTGGAAGAACATGTTAGCAGTGTAGAAATTAACCCAGGGCGCTGCGTCTGTCCCAGCCCCCAGGGTTAAACATGAACTATGATGGCAGTCAACAGTACGGTTTCAACTTGGGCATAGCCACGACTCCGGCCGCCGGGAACCAGCAAGCAGGCGCGCAGAATGTTACAGGCGGTATCTATCCCTACACCTTCCATGGAGCAGGGGACCTCCAGCAACAGCAGCTGTCGGCCAAACTGGCGTCCGTTCCCGTCCAGGCGACACAGATGGCCACCATGGCTGGCAAGAACATCATCTACAGTCCCCAACAACACCCTCTACAACACCAGCAGCAGCAGCTGCAACATCAGCAACAACTCCAACATCAGCAACAACTCCAAAATCAGCAACAACTTCAACAGCAACAAATCCAACAGCAACAACTCCAGCAGCAACAGCTACAACAACAGCAGCTGCAGCAACATCTTCAGCAGCAGCAGCAGGTGGGGACGCTAAGTATGGTGCAAGGGCCTACGGTGGTCGGACGCCAGAACGTGTTTCCCATGGCGACCACTGGTCTGTCCATGGGTCAGGAGCAGCTGTGTTCTCCCCAGGCCATGGTGGATGTGTACGGCAACCTCAGCCCTAACGTGGTGAGTATCGATTACGTGAGTACCATGGACTTTTTGGGCTTTTAAATTTAACATTAAGCTCCTCCTCTCCCCTCCCCGCTCTCTTTTTGTTCAAACCTCTGAAAATTAACCTCCATTAACTGAAATAAGTTAATAAGACCTGAATTTATTTATTTATTTATTTTTTTTTTAAGATTGTTTTCTTATAGACGATGTTGGGAAATAACTTTGTGAGGTTGGTATGGGTTGTGACAGATTGAACACTCTTTGGAAACATTGGGAAACGCTTTCCCACGTGACATTATAGCCCAGTCTCCAGTGAGGGGTGTTTCCACAAGTGGATAAGGAGCACGTGTTGAGACACACCTCTCACTAATAAACCGGCCTATAGCCGTATAGTCAGTAAGTCATGTGGGAAAGCTTGCCTCAGTCAATGTTTCCAAGAGTAGTCACTATTTCACAGCACATACCAACCCAGCGGAGTTATTTCAAGAATTTCGCTACTGAAATGGGGGCTCCACTGTTGTCACTATGTCAGCTGGGTGGGGTCAAAATAATAAGGCCAAAAAAAAAATAGTCTGTTTACGGTAACCCGACCGACCCTATTTTTTTCGCGCGACCCTAGACTTTTTTTTGGCATTTGGGGGGGGAAAAAAAAAATCTTGTTTTTTTTGCAAAATAACGTAAAAATATGGTTTTTTGGAGAGAAAAAAAAGGAGAAAAAAATTCCAACCTACCGACCCTATTTTTTTGGCCTATGTTACCGTAAACAGACCTTTTTTTTTTTTTGGCCTAATAACTTGAAATATTTTACATGGGAATCTGACAGCACACACTGTGCTGACGGTCAAACTGAAATTCAGTGGGTTCCTTATGCCAGATAGACTCTAAAAGGTGTGCTACTTCTCCTTAAACTTCTTATCAGAAGTGCTTGGTTTTCACCTGGTGTGACTTTGAGATTGAGAATTTGACTTTGCAATTGCATACATGTATGTACAAATCGACGTACTACATGCATTGATAATATGTCTGCTTTAAGGTGGGTTTTTTCTTTTTTACATTTAGTCAAGTTTTGACTAAATGTTTTAACATAGAGGGGGGAATCGAGATGAGGGTCGTGGTGTACATGTGTGTGTGTGTGTGTCTGTCTGTCTGTCTGTCTGTCTGTCTGTCTGTCTGTCTGTCTGTCTGTCTGTGTGTGTGTGTAGAGCAATTCAGACTAAACTACTGGGCCGATCTTTATGAAATTTGACATGAGAGTTCCTGGGTATGATATCCCCGGACGTTTTTTTCATTTTTTCGATAAATACCTTTGATGACGTCATATCCGGCTTTTTGTAAAAGTTGAGGCGGCACTGTCACACCCTCATTTTTCAATTAAATTGATTGAAATTTTGGCAAAGCAATCTTTGACGAAGGCCGGGGTTTGGTATTGCATTTCAGCTTGGTGGCTTAAAAACTAATGAGTGAGTTTGGTCATTAAAAATCGGAAACTTGTAATTAAAATTTTTTTTTATTAAACGATCCAAAAACAATTTCATCTTATTCTTCGTCATTTTCTGATTCCAAAAACATATATATACATATGTTATATTTGGATTAAAAACAAGCTCTGAAAATTAAAAATATAAAAATTATGATCAAAATTAAATTTCCGAAATCATTTTAAAAACTATTTCATCTTATTCCTTGTCGGTTCCTGATTCCAAAAACATATAGATATGATATGTTTGGATTAAAAACACGCTCAGAAAGTTAAAACGAAGAGAGGTACAGTAAAGCGTGCTATGAAGCACAGCGCAATCGCTACCGCGCCAAACAGGCTCGTCACTTTCACTGCCTTTTGCACTAGCGGCGGACTACGTTCAGTTTCAATCTGTGAGTTCCACAGCTTGACTAAATGTAGTAATTTCGCCTTACGCGACTTGTTTTTTGTGTGAGGTAGATCACTAGATGTTAGATCATTTCCAGATTGTGAGCTTACACTAGTTACAGTAATTTTATTCTTGTGTTGGTTTTATCTAATTTAACTGAAGAACTCCAATAAAAAACAAGTCGCGTAAGGCGAAAATACATTTAGTCAAGCTCAGTCGAACTCACAGAATGAAACTGAACGCATTGCATTTTTTCCGTAACACCGTACATTCGTAGCATCGTCTGTCCACCGCTCGTGGCAAAGGCAGTGAAATTAACAATCCAGAAAAGCGCGGTAGCGGTGGCGCTGAGGAGGATAGCACGCTTTTCTGTATCTCTATTCTTTTTAACTCTCTGAACGTGTTTTTAATCCAAACATATCATATATATATATGTTTTTGGAATCAGGAACGGACAAGGAATAAGATGAAATTGTTTTTAAATCGATTTCGGAAATTTAATTTTAATCATAATTTTTATATTTTTAATTTTCAGAGCTGGTTTTTAATCCGAATATAACATATTTATATGTTTTTGGAATCAGAAAATGATGAAGAATACAATAAACGTAATTTTAGATCGTTTAAAAAAAAAAATTGATTACAATTTTCAGATTTTTAATGACCAAAGTCATAAATTAATTTTTAAGCCTCCAAGCTGAAATGCAATCCCAAAGTCCGGCCTTCGTCGAAGATTGCTTGGCCAAAGTTTTAATCAATTTTATTGAAAAATGAGGGTGTGACAGTGCAGCCTCAACTTTTACAAAATGCCGGATATGACGTCATCAAAGACATTTATCGAAAAAATGAAAAAAAACGTCTGGGGATATCATACCCAGGAACTCTCATGAAAAATTTCATAAAGATCGGTCCAGTAGTTTACTCTGAATCGCTCTACACACACACAGACACACACACACACACACAGTGACACACACACATACACCACGACCCTCGTCTCGATTCCCCCCTCTATGTTAAAACATTTAGTCAAAACTTGAGTAAATGTAAAAAGGATGAATTAAGTCGCTTGTTCATTTCAATGCTTGTTATTCTCTCAGGTGCCAGGAGAATGGTTCCGAATAACTCCCTTTTACTCTATTACACATGTCATAATATGCATTTAGAGCGCTTACTTCCCTTTTGTTTATCAGATCGATGAACTCCGATGTTAAAGTTACTTTTGGTATCTGTGCAGGTGACGCAGAAAATCGCCACCTCCGCTGCTGCACCTGGTGGGGGCTACAAGAACTTCACCAGCTGGATGAGTCTGCCCCAAGCCATCAGCACCAACAACATCAACCACACCAACAACACCCAACCACAACAACAGCAGCAACAACAACAACAACAACAGCAGCCTACACTGCCCAGCATAGGGCAGCTGTGGTCACATTTTCAGCAGCAAAAACAACAGACGGCAATGGCAACGTTCATTCAACAACCAACTGTGGCAACGGGCATCCAGCAACAACAACAGCAGCAACAACAACAACAGAATGTGGCCAGTTTTCAGAATGTTCAGGTCCTGCATGGCAGTCCTGCTGGTTTGCAGGTAAAAATTTAAGTGAAGATAGTGTTAAAGGTCTTTGATTATATTTTGTCGTGTGGCCCACAGTAAGAAAACCCTGAAATTGAATATAAGGCCCACTCCTAGTCCTATCAGGCTATCGTGGCCCAAACAAAATCACAAAGATTGGTCTTCATAATGGAGATACATGTCTTAATTAGGAGGCAAATAATTTATTAGCTTGATAAACTGAACCAAATATTTAAAATATTGAAACACACAAGGTTCTTGATTTGAACGATTTTTATTGGTAAGGAGTATTGGAGAGTGAAATTGCAGGTGGTTGAATTTCAAGCATGACTCGCCCATATTTGCCAGTGCTTCAAATCCTTGCATTGACTGTGACACTTGTTTGCATTTCTGATATTGCTCTGACAGCTGTGGTTTCTAGATTTTGGTCTCGATGCCCGGTCCTACTAAAATGCGAAAAGACACAAAAAGACGCGAAAAGACACGAAAAGAGACGAAAAGTCCTGGTACATGTAACTGTTTTTAGTCGAGATTGGTGATTTAATATAAACAATCATCAAAACATGCACACTCTCTCTCTCTCTCTCTCTCTCTCTCTCTCTCTCTTATCTTTTATTTCATCTTGTTTGTTACCCCTCAATGGGCGAGGGCCGGATGAAAAGAAGCATGTATACATTGCTTATTCTGTCGCCCTCGTAAAATAAATTTCAATTCAATTCAATTCTCTCTCTCTCTCTCTCTCTCTCTCTCTCTCTCTCTCTCTCTCTCTCTCTCTCTCTCTCTCTCTCTCTCTCTATCTCTCTCTCCAGCCAGCTGCACACAATTAACAGTCTCCTTTGGGTGAAGGAAGTCCTTATCTTTTTGAAGTGGGCGGTCATTTGTGAGAAGCTCGCCATAAACGGATAGCTTGGGCCCCAGGTGGTCGTAATGTGATGTGCCGCCAGCTTGACTGGGTATGTTGGGGGAATCAGCGTTTTGTCAAGTAGATGTTAATTCCTTTGTCGGATCGGATGGATCGAATACCAGCTCAGCTGGCGTGTGGTCAGTTGCGTAACTTTTATGAGTTACCCGGGGTAGCCGCTGATAACACGTTCGTGTGGGAATGTTTGATGCGCTCAGATCAAAACTCAAAGCCTCAGTTTAATAATGTGTGTGAGCTGTGAGGAGGTGATTGTTACAAGAAGGTGTGAATGCACTGTGTGAGTGTCAGTGGTGAAAGGGTCAAAGGTGTGTTTTCGTGTATTTGTGCGTCTTTTCGTATCTATTTGCTGTCTTTTCGTTTCTTTTCGCGTCGCGTCTTTTCACGTGTTTTCGTGTCTTTTCGCGTCTTTTCGTGTCTTTTCGAGTTTTAGTGACACCCCTCGATGCCAGTTGTTACTGTTGTTTAGTTTACTTGTTATGATAAATTTGATATTACTTAGGCCAAAAAAAAAAAGTCTGTTTACGGTATCCCGACCGACCCTATTTTTTCCGCGCGACCCTTGACGTTTTGGGGGCATTTGGGGGAGAAAAAAAAAATTTGTTTTTTGGCAAAATAACTTAAAAATATGTTTTTTTGGAAGAAAAAAAAATATCCCGACCTACCGACCCTATTTTTTTTGGCCTATGTTACCGTAAACAGACTTTTTTTTTTTGCCTTAGCGTGTGTCTGTTGTGTAAACTGTAAAGTGCTGAACACTTTTCTTTTTGATTTTCTTGTGTTCTTTGCCACTGGTAAGACAGGGAAAGGCTGTCTGTTTCTAAGCAAGAGCCTGTCACTGTTTTTGTTTGATTGACAGGTGTCACCAGGTGCTATTCAGGTGTCACCAAGTGGGATGCAGGTGTCACCAGGAGGACAGGCTTTTCAGGTAACTTGCTCCTTTTACCTGTACCTTGCAGTGCCTCAACCTGTTGCAAGACAGTTTTTTTAAAAGCAAAATGGCATTGGTCCTTGTTAGTATTTATTGGTAAAGCCTTAAAAGAAAGCAAGAAAATAAGAGTTAAAGAGCAAAAAAATATGAAAAGAGAGTAAGTAAAAGCTAAAAGGATGAAACTGCATATTTATCAAGTTATAACAAGGCCTTATGTTTTCTGTTTGGTTTGCTTATTGCCAGATTGCATGCACAGTCGATTCCCAGAGCATATCATTATCAAGTAATGTATAGAATGTACAATCTTACAAGATCAGTATGTCAGCATGGATAGTATTGTCGGTATGAACGCAGTATCTTTTCAGAGCAATGTCTCTCCCTCCTTCTCCCACCTCCCCCTCCCCCCCCCCAGCCCAGCCTTGACCAGTATTCTAATTTTACTTGTTGTCATGTTTACTTCTGTGTGTATGTTACTCGCACATCCTTTCAAAATTCCAGTGTACGCAAGTTCACAGCTTTGTTTCAAATTTATTCCCACAGAACACATTATCTCCAAACCAGGTCGCCACGGCAACAGGTGTCAACTTCTCAGGGGTGCGACAGGTCCATGTGTCCGGAGCGCTGGGGAACATGATGGGAGGCGGAATTCGAAACCAGGTTGTCATGGCGCCAAGAGGTCAGCTGATCATGACGCAGACTATTCCTGCTGCCACTGCCCTCAACATAAGCAACGAGGTCAGAAATATCCAGTGTGCAGGGAAGGCGTCAGTAGACCTGCAGCACACAGGCAAACCTACTGTGTTGGGAGTCAGCGTTGTCAACTCCTCTACCCAAAGCTGCTTGACGACTGCAGCGACTGCCAGCAGAGTGGTTGTTGCTGCTCCGCCGATGGTTAAAATGGCAGCGCCTGTAACTGGAGAAGTTTTCTCAAACGAAACAGCATTGACAAGCGTCAGCCCAGGTGCTCTGACAACCACGACGGTAACCGTGACGACCTCGGCCTGCAGCATCTCCTCCACAACAGCCACCACCATCCACACCACCGTCCCCCTCACCACCACCATCAGTTGTATGCCGCAAGTCAGCGCGTCTTCCTGCGAGCACAAAACGCAGTCCTCCCCGACTGGAAGCCAGTCTTCCGATGCGGACGGGAAAGATGAATCAGGGCGGGGCTCCATGTCTCCCTCCACACCCTCCACGGCAGCGTCCACTTCCACGCATGAGAGCATGTCAGGGGATTGTGGGAAGCTGGAGAACAGCATGGTGAAGGTTCCGTACAGCTGGCGCCGAGTGGTGGAGGACGGGAGAGTGCTGTATTTCAGGTGGGTCAACGATATGACAAATTGGGATGAAAATTTCATTTTTGCTGAAAGATTTTTAAATTATTGCATTATGTTGTTTATCATCTCCTGAATCCAAAAATGAATGCTTGGATTGAAAAAAAAGCAAACAAATTAAGAAAATTTGTTGTGTGCAAATTAGGTTCATTGTGCTTGTGTTACCGAGGCAATGTGTCAGTGCTTTCTCAGCTGCAGGGTTTCAGCCAACCTGTTGTTTACTAATCTTGGAGCTAATGTATGCAGTGCGTTCAGTTTTATTCTGTGAGTTCCACAGATTGACTAAATTTGTGTATTAATTTTGCCTAACACATCTTGTTTCTTTCTTTAATTTTTTCTTCCCTGTGACTTTTAGATTGATGTATGTTATCGATTGTAAGCAGCTTTGAAATACAACAAATATAATTTTGAATATCTGAATGTAGTTTTAATGTGATGGGTAAAACAAGAATTTTAATACCTAAAGAATTCAGATAATGAAGATGATAATTATATGAGAGTAAGAAATGGCAGTTAAATTAATTTAAATTCAATTAAATTACATATCTTATCCCAACTTACATATATATATATATAGAAATTAAACCTAGTTCAGTGCTGGTAACGCTGTACGCATCCCCTTGGTAACAAGGGAGACAACTCTAAAAAAGAGTGTCTAATACCCATACCGGTATCAAGGCCAGACCAATACTGAGTCCGTCTTCCTTATGCGCGCGCATATGCTGCCATTTGTCTTCATTCCTAACCCAGCGCTCAGACGAGTTGGTCGCTGTTTTGTACACTCCTGCTGTTTTGACAGCTTTTGTTACTGGGTCTTGGACTTGGTTTCATTCCCCTTGGTATCTTCTTCTTTGTCTTGGACTTTGCAGCCTGTTGTGGTGAGGTCTTTCCTTATTTTACACGGTTTTCTGGCTACATTTGGCCTAAATTTGTACTTGTAAAATTGTTTTGATAAAAATTTTTCGTGAGTTCATTTTGTCATGGCCGATAGCGGCAGGAAGAAGCATCCTCCCAAGCAGGTACCTGCTGAGTCTTCTCCTAAGAAAACGCCTAGGAAACCTAGACATTCAGGCCAGGCTGTTGTTACTGTTGTAGAACCGTCTTCCAAAAAATGCATTGATATTTTGGTCGATTTGCCGGCAACCTCCATTTTGCCGGTTAAGTCCTCGGACAAGCCTGTCAAGGACGATAAAGTTGTGAAAGAGCCTAGCTCTTCTGCTGGTTCAGGTTTGGTCGCTGCGGACGTAGCTTCCTTGCTTTTGTCACTTAGTTCGCAGGTTAGCTCTCTGGCGTCAGAAATTTCCTCGACGAGAGCTGAGCTACGGGCTCTTCCTTCCGGTATGGCAGATGTTGCTTCGCTGGCCAAGATGCGCCCTTCCCCTTCCGCCACGGTCACCCATGCTGATGTTCACGCGACGCATGACGCCTTTGACGCTCACTCCCCCTTGGCGAGTGTCCGGTCTTGAGTTGTGCCTGTATCTTCTCAAGGTATGTCAGCTCCACGAGTAACCGGGTTTTCCGGCCAAAGTGGAGCGCGGTCTCAGAAGGAAGTAACCCCTTTCGTGGTGCGACGGGGTGAAAGTTCTCATCTCCGGGCCGGCCCGTGCCGTTCAGTCGGTCGGTCAGTTTGAGGTAGGGACTCTGAGATTCGCACGGAAGATCTGTTTCTCCCGGACACGTCACAAGATGGTGTACTGGCAGATCAGCTTCCGCTTCCGCCCGGTGGGCAGGAAGAAGTCAGTAAGGGCGGCTTACGTTCGGTTGATTCACCACGTTCGCCTTCCCTTCCGGTTGACTCTCCTTTGGACTATGGTAGTCAATGTGGGGGTCAACTTCCGGATTGCATGGAAGTGTATGAAGGTTATACTGACGATGGTGCTTCCGCTGTGGAGGAAGGCACTGATTTCCGGTTGCCGCAGAGGCTGTCAACTGCGGTTGCGTTGGCAGCGGAAACGGCTTCCAGATATTTTGAGGAGGGAGTGGTCGAGTCGAAATTTCAGTACGCTCTTCCACCTTCTGCACTCAGTGATTTCCGCGGTCTCAAGAAGACTAAAGGCTCTTTCCGCTTTCGGGAATCTCCGTCTGCGGCTTTTGAGATGGCGAAAGTTTTGTCCAAATCACGCTCTCAAATGGGAGTTCCGGGTGTTGCAGTGCCTTTGTTGGCTCAACACAGTCCGGCTCCGGATTCGGCTAAGCCTTGGCTGGCTCAAGTGGATCAGCAAGCTTCTGCATTTTTGGCCATCAATTGGAAGTTCAACTTGAATGCACCGCCCATCAATCTTGTTGAGGCTTTTGCGCTGCCACGTTCTTCTCTTCTGGTCACACCAGAACTGGCCACTTTGAGGGAGGACGGTTATGGTAAGGACAGGCCTGTCCCCTACACCGAAGCCTCCCTTAGGGCATTGGAAGAAACTGGACGTTCTTTGCTGGAGGTAGCTTCTGTTTCGGAATCTCTTCAGAGATCGTTGTCAAGGTCGATTGCAACGTCTCTTGATCCATTTGAGTTCCGGTTCGATGCCTCTTCGGTAGATGTGACTACCCTGTTGGCTACTTTAGCCAGGGTTTCACAAGAACAGATGAGTTTGTCTGCCCGACTGTACACTCATGCAGTACATTCTCGTAGATCGGCCTTCCTTTCGGGATCTAAGATCAGAGATAAAGGAACGATTGAGAACTTGAAGGTCTCACCTTTCACGGAGGGGTCTCTGTTGGGTCGTCCTTCTCTGGACGCGTTGCAAAAGGAGACTCAGGATGCGAGAGATCTTGCCATTGCTCGGATCGCGCACCAGGGTTTTCCGAAGGTGCAGAGCAAGCCTCAGGGTCAGCAAAAGGCTCAGGCCTCTTCTTCTGGTGGCGGCAAGGCACAGAGCCAGAGCTTTTCTTCTCGAGGTAGGGGCAGAGGCGCTCCATATCAGAAGAAAGGCCCTTCCTTTGGTGGTTCTAGGGGGTCGGGGCGTAAGCCCCACCCCCAATGATGCCCTCCCGAACCTCTGATCCCCGCAGCCCCCACCATTGTGGTGGCGGGCGGCCTCTCCAGGGCCCATCACTTCCTGGTCGCGCTTGGTGGCCAGCGAGTGGGTGTTAGGGATAGTGCGTTCGGGATTCCGGCTTCTCTGGGCAGAGGGAAAGGCACCTCTGACCAGGGTACCTCCGCCTTTCAAATTTCCAAGAGACCCGGAGGCCAAGTTTGCAGTGCAGGGAGAGGTGGCCTCCCTCCTTTTGAAGGAAGCTATTGAGGAGGTCCACGATCAAGGGTCTCTGGGGTTTTACGGCCGCCTGTTTGTGGTTCCCAAAGCTTCGAGAGCATGGCGACCGGTACTCGATCTGTCAACTCTGAACAGATATCTCCGGGTGGTGAAATTCACTAGGGAGATCCCGTTCTCGGTGAGGGAGGCTCTCCGACCAGGAGACTGGGCCACGTCGGTCGATTTGACAGATGCATATTTTCACGTCCTGATGAATGTAGCGGACAGGAAATGGCTGCGCTTCCGATGGGGAGACAGAATTTTTCAATTCCGAGCTCTTCCGTTCGGTCTGTCTCTCTCTCCTTGGACCTTCACCATGATCGTTCGTCAGCTCTGTGCCCTGGTGAGGCAAGAAGGGGTACGATTGAGGGCCTATCTGGACGACTGGCTCATTCTACATCAGGACCAGGACATGTGCAGGACACACACACAGTTGGTCCTCAGGCAGGCTTGGCAACTAGGCTTCACAGTGAATCTGACGAAGTCGGAGTCGGAACCGTCCCAGAGTTTCACGTACTTGGGGATAGAGTTTGATACTCTAAACTGGACAGTCCGCCCTTCTCAAAGAAGGGTGAACAAATTACAGGCACTGATTCGCTCTCTTTACGGAAAGAATCGATCCACAGCTCGGGAATTGTCCTCCCTGCTGGGTCAGATGGAATCTATGGCTTCGCTGGTTCCGCTTGGCAGAGTTCACAAAAGGCCGTTTCAGGCAGCTTTACAAGCAAGATGGAATCAAGCGATTCAGTGCTGGAACGTCCAGGTCGAGTTGGAATTGGAAGCTGTGGCTCTGGGTCTTCAGGCGTTTCTGCCTCTGTTGACAGACAGTCATGTCAGGTTACATACGGACAACATGACCGTGGCGGCTTACATCAACCGTCAGGGTGGGACTCTCGGTCTCAGAGTCTGTCAGACAGTGCGTGTCACATTCTGATTTGGTGCAGCAATCATCGCATCCTGCTTTCAGCAAAGTATCTGCAGGGCAGTCTCAATGTTTTGGCAGATGCCCTCAGCAGGGGAGACAAAGTCCTTCATTCGGAGTGGACACTGTCTCATCAGGCGTTGCATCGGCTCTGGGCTCAGGTGTACAAGCCGTCCATAGACTTGTTCGCGACAAGGTTTTCCACCAGACTACCCGTGTTTGTGTCCCCTTTTCCGGACCCACAAACATGGGGAGTGAATGCTCTCGAGATGGATTGGACAGGCCTAGTGGCCTATGCCTTCCCTCCCTTTTGCCTTCTGGGCAAAGTCGTGAGAAAGGTAGACCTCGAGAGACCAGCGTTGGTGCTGGTTGCCCCTCTCTGGCCCAGCCAACATTGGTACCCAGACTTACTCCGTCTTGCGGTTCGTCCGCCGATTCCTCTTGGAGTAAGAAAGGGCGATTTAGTTCAACCTCGGTCGGGCGTGCCGCACGAAAATCCGCAAGCTCTGCAGCTTCACGGGTGGATTCTGTCCGAGTCTCTCTGCTCCGTGCAGGTGCCTCGGCCTCGACTTTGAAATTGGTGCAGCACTCTCACAGGGATTCGACCAGCTCCGTGTATTCTTCACACTGGTCGTCCTGGTCTAAATGGTGTTCTGATAACGGGGTTAATCCTTTGTCTCCTAGGTCAATGCATGTAGCCAATCACCTGTCTTGGTTATCTGATCAAGGAGGTTCTCCCTCTTCGCTTAGAGTTAGGAGATCAGCGATCTCTTCTACACTCAGGCAGTTAGGGCATAAAATTAATCTTGGGGGCGTCATTGCTAGTGTTATCAAGGGGGCTTCCCTAGACACAGCTCGTGCTAGGTCTCAGCTCCCTGCTTGGGATCTGTTTTTGGTTTTGAGATTTCTTGCTTCTGGGGACTTTGAGCCTCTACGTTCGGCCAGTTTGGCTAACGTGACGCGTAAGGCTTTGTTTCTTGTTTTGATTGCTACCGCTAGATGTGGTAGCGAAGTTCACGCTTTATCTGGACTCTCTAAGGATATTTCTTTCGAAAAAGATGGCTCTATTTCTCTTAAGTTTAGGCCAGATTTTATTGCTAAGAATCAGAAGCCTGGTCAAACATCCCCTCTTATTCACATTCCCCCCTTGAGCAACGTTCTTGCTCCTGGAGACCCGGACTTATGTAATTGTCCTGTTAGGGCGCTCAGCAGGTACCTGTCTCGGACATTGCCCATTCGCTCAGAAACTCAAAAACTGCTATTTATCTCCCTCAACACGGCTCGGGGGAAAGATATTTCTCGAGTCACCCTGGCTAAATGGGTGTCCACAACGATTAGGCAAGCCTACATTTGGTGGCAAAGCCAGTCAGGGGACAATCGGGCAGTCCTACCTCTAACTGCTGCCAGAGCCCACGAGGCTAGAGCCTGGGCCTCTTCGCTAGCAGTCCTCCGTTCTGGGCGCCTATCAGAGGTCCTAGAGTCGGCTTACTGGCGCTCGGAGGACATTTTCATCAACTTCTATCTTAGAGATGTTGCTGGAACACAACAGGATGGCAGTTCTGCCTTACCAGCGTTGGTAGCGGCAAGACAGGTTCTCTATTCTTGATATGGTGAGTTCCCTCCACCTATAGTAGCAATCTGCTATATATGTGAGTTGGGATAAGACATGTAATTTAATCAAAAATTTTAGTAATAAATTTTCATTTGATTAATATACTTGCCCAACTCACATCGTTTATTCCCTCCCGCCTCCCCGCTATTGGGGTTATATCTATCTAAAAAAGGAAGTGAGTTGCGCTTCGGTTAGAAATGAAGACAAATGGCGGCATATGCGCGCGCATAACGAAGATGGACTCAGTATTGGTCTGACCTTGATACCGGTATGGGTATTAGTCACTCTTTTTACTCTTGTTACCAAGGGGACGCGTACAGCGTTACCAGCACTGAACTAGGGTTAATTGCTATATGTGAGTTGGGTAAGTATATTAATCAAATGAAAATTTATTACTAAAATTTTTTATTTATGCTTATCCGTTTTCTTTTCTTTTTCAGCCCAAGCAACGTCTGCCTGTCATCGTGTGAGGAGATTCGCACGTACCTGACGCAGAACAACACCTGCAAGTGTGGTCTGGAGTGCCCCCTGGTGGTCGAACAGACCTTCAACTTTGACCCCTCGGTGGAAGGACGGATGTGGAGTATGGAAGACGTGACATGCTCTGGTGACCTGACCAAGTTATGCAACCACAAGCGGAAGGTGTTGGCCCTGGCTGCATTTCAAAGCTCCACTGCCGGGCAGGATTCACACGGCAAATCAGGTAAGCGTATTCTTTCTTTATTTTCATTTCTTTCACTTTGTCAAGCTTTATCGATTTTCAGGTGCAGACTTGACGAGTGGGTCAGCTTCATTTTCTTTTCTCCCACCTATCAGCGTGCAGGGTTTAGCCTGGGAGAAGTAAAAACGGTCATACACGTAAAATTCCATTCGTGCTAAAACACGAGTGTACATGGGAGTTTCAGCCCACGAACGCAGAAGAAGAAGAAGAAGAAGACTGGGAGAAAAAGGCAATGGGACATTTGTCCCCCTCAGCCAAATTCCGATGGGTCATAGTCAAAGGCAAGACGCACATACGAGGCCTGTGCGCGGTTTTTGACTCACATGCGAAGCAAAAGTGAGTCTATGTACTCACCCAAGTCGTCCGTCCGTCCGTCCTGGCGTCCGTCCGTCCGTCCGGAAAACTTTAACGTTGGATATTTCTTGGACACTATTCAGTCTATCAGTACCAAATTTGGCAAGATGGTGTATGATGACAAGGCCCCAAAAAACATACATAGCATCTTGACCTTGCTTCAAGGTCAAGGTCGCAGGGGCCATAAATGTTGTCTAAAAAACAGCTATTTTTCACATTTTTCACATTTTCTCTGAAGTTTTTGAGATTTAATACCTCACCTATATATGATATATAGGGCAAAGTAAGCCCCATCTTTTGATACCAGTTTGGTTTACCTTGCTTCAAGGTCAAGGTCACAGGAGCTCTTCAAAGTTGGATTGTATACATATTTTGAAGTGACCTTGACCCTGAACTATGGAAGATAACTGTTTCAAACTTAAAAATTATGTGGGGCACATGTTATGCTTTCATCATGAGACACATTTGGTCACATATGATTAAGGTCAAGGTCACTTTGACCCTTATGAAATGTGACCAAAATAAGGTAGTGAACCACTAAAAGTGACCATATCTCATGGTAGAAAGAGCCAATAAGCACCATTGTACTTCCTATGTCTTGAATTAACAGCTTTGTGTTGCATGACCTTGGATGACCTTGACCTTGGGTCAAGGTCACATGCATTTTGGTAGGAAAAATGTGTAAAGCAGTTCTTAGTGTATGATGTCATTGCTAGGTTTAGCTGAAGGTCAAGGTCATGTAAAGGTCAAGCATGTGAGTCGTATGGGCTTTGCCCTTCTTGTTTTTTTACCAATGATGCAAAATGGTGCAATATGGTGCCATCTGAGAATTAGCCGCTATATCGTGTTATCTATAGAAAGTGTACATTTAGTGGCGCAGTGGTACGTAATCTCAATGCGCCCTTTGACGCACTGAAGGGAATAGTGATGGGACATTTTCAGATTTGATGCGCCAATGGCGCAGGGCGCACTTGTAAATGAAACCCTGAGCGTGTCATTTTGTTTTGCCTAGCTTGTAGGCTTGCTCTGTGTGAGGGTTTTGTCCCATAAATTATTGAAACTTCGTTGATTTACCAAACATTTTGGTTAAACCCTGAAGTTGTACAGAAGAGAAAGAGGTTGGTTGTGGAAGGAATCGCAGTGGTTGACATAACTTTTCTATACGGGGCACCTGAAATAGAGTTATGTACTCTTCCACAATTTTTAGAGAAAGTAAATCCTATATGAGAGCACAAGTGCTGGCTACTAGCCGGGGCTGAAGCCAGGGTCTTCTTCTTTGTCCTTGGGTTGAAACTTCCACCATCTTTTAGGCATATGAGCGTTTTTACCCCGCTTTTTAGGCAGCCGTAGGCCGCTTTCAGGCGAAGGTGCTGATGGGTAAACAAAATTCCATGCTGGGGAGGAACAAACATAGGGTTGGTCAGGGAATCGGAAACATTGAATTTTTGTTATTGGCCTACTCAATTCTCTGTTTGGTGCACCCAACCTAAACCAGTCTCTGTGTGTGTTCTTTAGACGGACCTCCTGCCAAGTGTCGTAAGCGCGACAAAGGCAAGCTGGGCGACACGCTGCTGGTGTCTCCCCTGGTTGTGGACTCCAAGCTGAAGACCTCCATCACCAATGCCGTCAACAAACACGCCGCCCAGACTCTCCACAACAACACCAACAGCACTCCGCAGCGGTCTCCGAGACCAGACTCCGCCGCCACCACAGCCAGTATGAGCAGGCCCAGTTCTACGGAGGTGAAGCTGGAGAAGGGCGGAGCCGTTTCCATGCCCCCCACCCCTACGGCAACGCCCACATGTTTGGCTGACAACGCTGGTTCTCTCTACCCCACCCCCTCCCCTAGAACTCCGCACTCCCCCGCCAGCATGCGCAGTACGCCCGGAGGTTCTGTCGGGGGCGGGGACATGCCTGACAGTCTGGGCCCGCAGTTTGCTGCAAAGTTAGAGTTTGGCGGGAGGAATCCCGGTTTTGTGAGGATGGGGGCAGGGGTGGGGGGAATGAACCCGAACCACATGGACCCGCGTCATTTTGCTGCTGTCAGCACAGCGCAGTGTAATGTTATACCACAGGAGGACATAAAACAGTCGTTTTTTATGCAACAGCAACATCAACAACAACAACAGCAACAGCAGCTGCACCACAGCCCTCATCCTCAGAGTGTGTCGTACGGTGCACCTAATCATCCTTCCTTTGGAGGGCAGGGGCCTCGGCCTGTCAGCCATCTTGGGGTACCCCCCTCCCAGTTCCAACTCGGCTACGCCCACAACCCCCACCACCCACAGCAAGGCGGCTACCCCCAGCACGGCTACCCCGGCACCATGGTCTACCCCATGAATATGCAGCAGCAGGGAGGTCATCCAGGTCACCCTCGCCATCCCCACCCCCAGAACCTCCCCCTTCACCACCAGCAACGCCACCCGCAGCCGCAACCCCACCCCATGTTTCAGAACATGCGCATGAACTCTCAGGCCATGTGGCCTCCCCAGCACCAACACCCTCACCCTCCACCCCATCACGGCCCTGCCCCTCCTCCCCCTCCCGGATTCACGCAGGAGATTGCGGGTGGGGGCATGTACCAGGGTATGTTCCCCCAGGCAGAGCCCATGTGGCTGGACACGGGCAAACCGAAGAGCAAACGGCCGCGCAGCAAGAAAGACAAACAGAAACTCAACAGCATTGTTGACAGAACGTCGCCGTGTGACGGAAGGGGCAAGCTGCAGATGCAGAGTTCTCCTGGGGGCATCTCATCCCTCCCCGTCGTTTCCAAATGTGTGATACCGTCCACCCTCTCCTCCTCCACCACCGCCACCACCACCACCACCACCACCGCTTCCAATGTGTTCCCGCAGGCAGTCAGCTCCTTGCCGTGTTCCGTGTCGTTCCTGGAGAACCCGGCCGTGTTCGTGGCTCAGCAGGCGGCCATTATCAACAACTCGTTGGCCAGTTGCAATATGGACCTCAATTCCCCCACCAGTGTTCCCAACCTCTACCCAAAAGTGTCCCCCCACACCGCTTCTGTCATTCCGCTCATTAAGGTGGAGCAGGACTGCGGAGAACCTTCTCCAGGTGTGAACACGAAGGTGGCTGAGATGACGTTCAAAAAGGAGCCGCATGGTGAAGCATCGCCCTGTCCCTTGGAAGACAGCAAGGTTTCTCCTGCGCAATCTTCAGTGGCTAAGGTCATGTGCGGTTGTGCTGGCTCTGGCACCAACCACAACAACAACAGGCTGTTTGTGGGGAAAACGGAGCGCGATCAGATGTCTCCCAAAGTGTCCAGCTGTTCCCAGGAGTGCCACTGTGGTGGGACGGTGGTCATGCAACAACCTTCTGTGCAAACCAAGAAGAAAGTGTCGCCCAAAGCGAAAACCCGAACGAAAGCTGTCTCAGCTGCCACCAAAGTGAACAACATCAATCCTGCCTGCTTGCAGGAGTGTGTTTCTCCGGCCACGTTTCCCCCTCTCGCTCAACCAGCCGTGGCCGATCCCTGCGCTCAGGGCCCTCTGGTGGGAACAATCCCCTTGCAACTGCCGGACCTGTCTCAAGTGCTGGTAGGGGGTGGGGGTGGGGGTGGCAATCACCTGAATCTCCTGGCCCTGCAGCAAGCTCTCACACAGTATTCTCTGCCTGGCAGCAATGCCAACGCTACTCTGGGGGTGGGGGGGAGCGGGAACGCCACTCCCGATTTCCCCGCCAGCAGTCTTTTGACGGCCGCCGCCAGAGCCCAGCTGTCCCAGCAGACCCCTCTAGGGCCGTTCCTCTTCCCCGCCATCTTGCAAGCCAACGGCATGGCTGGGCAGGATGTGTCCATGGTAGCTATGCAACAGCAACTACAACAACAACAGCTACAGCAACAACAGCTACAACAACAACAGCAACAACAGCTACAACAACAACAACAACAGCTACAACCACAGCAGGTAGACCCCTCAATGAACAGCAGCTCAGAACTGAACGCTAAGACCGCAGCAGCAATGATGGCTGCCGGTTTGATCGGAGTGAACCAGGCATCCAACATCAACCAACCTGGGACACTTCCGCTTCAGCTGATCCCAAATGGGAATATGATGACGACTGGCATGTTGCCAGCCGCCCAGTTTCAGAATGGTGCTGTTCTCACTCCGGGTCTGTCGCAGCTGCAAGGTCTGCCACTCAACGTCTTGCTGCCAATCAACCAGCAGCTGATGGGGCTGGGGGCGGAGCCTATGCAAGGAATCTCCGTAGACTTATCCGGCAATTTGATGGCCAGTGTGTCTGTGGGAATGAACGTCGGTAAAACAATGAACCTCTCTCCCAAAGTTGTGGACTCTGTCGCTGCCCCCTCTCCGGGGGGTCAGGGTCAACCGTTGGCCTCTCCTCAGATGACGGTGAAAGGGTCAGGGTCGACAGTCCACCACCTTCCCCAGCAGGGCATCTCCAGTCATCCAGGCCACAGTGTACACGTGGCGCACAACATAGGGCACAGCATCAACCAAAGTTTTTCCCAGGTTCAGGGTCTGAACCAGCAACCCTTAGGGCACAACACCGACAGTATGAACATGGGCGGCGAGGCCGTCATGCTGAACAATCTCCTGCCGTCCATCCTGGCTTTCAACGCCCCCATGCCCCCCATCTCCCTCCCCATGGTCAGCAACGTCACCAACAGCCTGACCCAGGTCATTCCCGCCATTGGCAACAATCCGGCGTTAGTCGCTCAGCAGCAGCAGCAGCAACAGCAGCAGCAGTTCCTCAACACTCTGGCACTCCCTGCCATGGCTGCAGCAACTTTCACGAACCCTCTGCTCATAACTAGTCCTCTAGCCGCCCAGGCTCAGCTTTCAGGCAAAGCTGGTGGGGATTTGAACCCAGAGGAGAAAGCGCAGGATACGCAAGGTCTACAGGAAGAAGCAGAAGAGGAGAAGGGGGAGAACGATCATCAGCAGAAAGCAGATACCTGTGAAGCAGGGGGTGTTGAAAAAGACGTGGATCTAAACCCAGCCTCGCACGACCTCCAACAGCTACAGCATGATGCCCAGCAACAACAGGTGCTGGTGCTGCCCGGAGGAGGTGTGCCCTTCATGCAGGTCCTCAACAACCAGGCCTTCTCTTCCGCTCCCGTTGACAAGCTGTGCAACACTACGCAGCTGTTTCTGCCTGCAGCGCCGCAGCAATCTGCTGCAGCGGTGCCGGACCTGTCGCAGCTTGGCCCTGTGGCCTTGACCCCACTGGGCATCCAGCAGATGTGGAACAGCCTCAACAGTCTGCAGCTCCAGCAGTTGCAAACGCTGCAACTCCAGCAACTGGTCTGGCAGCAACTGCAGGGCTGCATCCCTCACCAGGTATGGTAGAGGTTTGTGTGTGTGTGTGTGTGTGTCCGTTTGTGTTTGTGTGTGTGTGGGGGGGGGGGGGGGGGGAAGAGATGTCAGGACTTTCATTTTCGACCACCCCTTAACACTAACAGCAAAAACTGTGATGGGGATAAAAAAACACCAAGCAGTGTTGTTCACAGGCCTCGGTCTTTGTTCAGTGACGCATACTATTTTGACTCATTTTTTTTACCCATGGCTGGTTGACTGTCTGATAAGTTTTGATAGTAGGATATTTTCTGAGCTGGCTTCAATTTTCCTCCAAAGCAGACAGAGCCAGAACGTTGGGACCTATACATAGTTTTAATCCAGTTTCGATTAACCTATTGTCCTCTGAGGCTGGGAATAACACTGAACTATTCGCTCTGATTCTGTCCAGGTCACCACAGTGGATCCTACTGCCGCACAGATGCTACCCGCCCAGTTCTTCACGCACCTCCAGCAAGGCCTGGCCACACAGCAACACGATCAGGGCTCAGACGCAACGCAGCAGCACGACGAAGGCATCGACATGCAGCAGGATGCAGAGACCGAGAAGGAAGGCTATGAGTCGTTCGGGATTGTAGCCGCACCCTCCCCCGGCAGGGATAAAAGTATTACAGACGCTTGCCCAACACAAGAAAGCTCCGAGGTGGGAAGTTCTGAACAGGTTTCGCCTGGTGCCAGGACGCTAAGATCTTCCTCTTCATCGACTGTAGCTTCTTCTGTAGATAACTCGCGTGTGCAGACCGTTCAGCCTATGGTCTCTGCGGGCGCTCAGCCTAAGCTTTCCCACTCTGGTGGCGGTACTCAGGAAGCAAAGCTTCGTTCCTCGGATGGTTTGAAGACGAGATTATCAGCGAAGGCATTGGCTCGGAGTGGCGTGGATTCCAACCACATGGCGCTGAGGTCTGCGGTGAATGGAGAATGCTCAGCGTCAGATCTCCGAGGCGGTGTGTCTGGGGGACGCCAGAGGGTGGTGAGGCAAGGGTGCTCTGCTGCCACCGCCACTAAAGGTGAATATTTTGTTTTTGTTAACGTGAAAGGTAGGGATTTGTCGCTCTTGCGTGTAGAGATGTGTCATACAAGTGAAAATTTCACATGTGCATTCATGTGTAAAGTAAACATTTTTCCCCCAATTCCGAATTTACAACACTTAAAGTTTGGATTAATGGATAATAATAATAATAATAATACGAGAATTTATAACGCGCACATATCTGACCACAAGGCGACTCAAGGCTGGCTTTGCAGGACAGAAGTTATGGTTATCTTCTTGATTGATGGACGGACGGATGGATCGATGGACATAGCAAAAGTTGGTTTTACTCTGCTTTTTTTGCAATATCTTTATATATCGCACACCTTGCTCTTAGCTGTTTAATTGATATTATAAGATGTTTGATGGGTTGTTGACAGACCAGCTTTTTTGTCGGTCCGAGGGGGAGCATATCGTCTTTTGTTTCATATTTATTGACGAAGGCTGCGGTCAATAAATATGAAACAAAAGTCGATATGCCCCCCGAGGACCGACAAAAAAGCTGGTCTGTCAACAAACCACCAAACATCGTTTTTGTCATCATTTTTGGTAGTGAGAAAATAAGTGCACAATCAACCCAGGGAGCCATGCTTTGAAACACGGGTTCCGTGCTGATAACCACACGAGTCCCGGTTTGATAACCACTGGCAATCAAAGCTGGTGTGTGAAAGCAACTTTCTGCGTTTTTGAGAACATTAAATGTTGGGATGAATATGTCAGGTTTGAGGATGCACAGTTCTGTAGGTTCATCTCGGTATTCCACCCCCTCGGCTTTCTGTTGTAAATATTAAGCTGAGTGATCGAATGTGGAAGCTACGTTTGGTCAAAGGTCACAGAAGATTTGCGTCGTGCAGCGAAGGAAAGAATCGCGATCTTGTTTCCGACTTAGTACCTCTTTGTTTTTCAATAGACCTGTCATTCTGCTTGCTCGGCTTTGTGAGATGTTTGCATATCTTGTTGCTAGTTTCTTTGCTTTTATTATTGTTTCTTATTTGTGCTTCGTTTATCGATACAACCTCTTGTGCACGGGTCAAAATGTGTGTGTCAGGGGTCGTTTTACTTGAACTTGATGTTCATGTTTCTCCGAACGTCTGTGTATCGAAACACAGATACTTGCACTCCATGACTCTGTAAGAAGACAAAACATATTGCTAGGTTTCATTTGTTTTTGATGAATGTATGACCTTTCATGAAGTAGTTTTGTTTTTTGTTTACTTTTGCCAGTTCGTTTTTGGAACTTTGCAAAGCAGTGTCGTGTCGTCTATTTATGTCTGGGAAAACACCAATGAAAAGAGCCGAAGAATCCCCGAGCGTTTCTATTGGGTTTGCTTTTGATTATCCATGTATAACCTGCTTCCTGCAACTATGGTAACCGGGGATTTATTGCCTGGGGAACATGAGATTTATTTCCCAGGTGCTTGTGAATGAAAACTTGTGAAAATGATGACAATTGTTCTTATTTACCACACTTTACACCAGCAACTTTGCACTTTTTGCAGCAACTTTTTAGTATTGTGCTGATTCCTTCATTCTGTGTGCATTGTTACAGTGCTGGCAAACGGTCCGGGGGGAGTGGCATTGGCAGGCGTTGTGATGTCATCTCCAGCCAACAATCTGATTGGACAAGGGCCTGTCAGAACGTAATGACGTCTGATGGCTATGTGAGTGAATTGAATTGTAAAGTAAAGGTAGCTAATACGATTTTTGATTAGTTGGTTGTATGTGAGAGAGAGAGAGAGAGAGAGAGAGAGAGAGAGAGAGAGAGAGAGAGAGACAGACAGACAGACAGACAGACAGACAGACAGAGAGAGACAGACAGACAGACAGACAGACAGACAGACAGACAGACAGACAGAGAGAGAGAGAGAGAGAGAGCGCGCATGTCATGCTTTTTGACAGTTTCATGATTTCGTGCCTGTTAATGATCTCATTCCAGGAATGCAGTTTAAGTCCAGGAGGTGAACTCTAGGAGCAAGCTCTGCAGAGGAGTTTTGTGGATGTGTGTACTGCAAGCATTCTTCAGCCTTTTCTTCTTTCTCCAAATGACCTTGACAGCTATGGACTGCTGCTCGTGCTGCCTGCGTCAGGATGTAGATATAAATGCAAACATGTGGATAGCTGGTCTTATCTTGCAGACGGTCAAAGCTGGAAAGATTGTGCATTCTTAAAAAATCCATTTACAAATTGAAGTCAGCTTGTCTACTTCCTCTTCTTTTTGGTTTTGTTGCTTTAAAACTTTTTTGAATAACTCCTTACATCTCTCGTCGTTTGAAAAAAAGAAATAAATAAATATGGTTATACTCAAATGTTAACTATAATTTGGCTGCTAGACCTGAATTCAACAACTGATCCCTACTTTCACACATTCATGAAACTTTTCACCCCCCGCGGGTTAGGGGGAAGAATTTACCCGATGCTCCCCAGTAAGAGGCGACTAACGGATTCTGTTTCTCTTTTTACCCTTGTTAAGTGTTTCTTGTATAGAATATAGTCCATTTTTGTAAAGATTTTAGTCAAGCAGGATGTAAGAAATGTTAAGTTCTTTGTACTGGAAACTTGCATTCTCCCAGTAAGGTAATACATTGTACTACGTTGCAAGCCCCTGGAGCAAATTTTTGATTAGTGCTTTTGTGAACAAGAAACAATTGACAAGTGGCTCTATCCATCTCCCCCCTTTCCCCGTCGCGATATAACCTGCGTGGTTGAAAACGACGTTAAACACCAAATAAAGAAAGAAAAAATGAAACTTTTCGCTGGATAGAAGCAGAAATTTAACTTAGATCAGCGCCTGGAACGTATTCTTCGGCAGAGTGTGGATAACGTTACTTTTCTTTGACATGTTCCACTGGAATCAGGCCATACCTGTGTAAGAAAGTGTCCAGACAATTGCGATGCATCTCATTATTATAAATCAGATTTGACCAACACCTGCGGCAGGGACTGTTGGTTGCAATGTGTTGTGAAAACAAAACTTGGTGTTAGAACCGAGTTTCTTTGTTCTATACAAGAGATTCATTAAGCCCTCTGCGTGGGTTTATGCGTGTGTGTGTGTGTGTGTGTACCTGTATGTGTGAGTGCTGGTATTGATAAAATCCCACGAACTTCTGGACTCGGTCAGAGAAATGTTTCCACTGGCTTTGTGTACAGTTGAATATTCGGTAGTGTGCAGTTTTCTGGTGTTTTTCATCCGCAAATTGTAATATAATTACAATGATACTTTTCATTTTGTTGATATTTGTGCATAATTTGAAGCATTTTGTGTACATCAAGAAAGAATATAGCCTGTTAATGTGATTCGCTGTGCTTTGTTTATGTTTTAAAGGCTGGCTGTTTTCAAAGGATTGTGACTTGAATTTTTCATTTTTTGTTTTTGAGTTTGAAATGGCAAAATATGTACTGCTTTTATGTACAGATTTTTTGGAAATTGTTTTTGCTTTAGGCCCCCCCCAAAAAAAAATAGCCTGTTTACGGTAACATAAGCAAAACAAATAGGGTCGGGATTTTATTTTTTATTTTTTTCTAAAAAAACATATTTTTAAGTTATTTTGCCAAAAAACTGACCTTTTTTTAAAATTTGTTTTAAAAAAAAAAAAAAAAAATTCTCCCCCAAATGCCAAAAAAAAAAGTCTGGGGTCGCGCGAAAAAATAGGGTCGGTCGGGATACCGTAAACAGACTATTTTTTTTTTTGCCTTAGATTTTATTTTGATACACTGTTTGCAAACCTGTTACACTTTTTTTGTGTGTGCTGTTAATGCTACTTTAATGCATCAATTGTTAGCATGTTTCTGTTGTTGAGGCTGGGGCTTTTATTTGTGAGGTTAGCAAGGTACTGCCTGCTTATTTCGTCTTTCTTTCACTGCCGTAGGATTTTCCTTACCACTTGTGATTCAGAAATTATGGAAACATGAGCATGTTTCTTTTGTAATGTTAAAGAAGTTTTTATTTCTTTTGTTATGTTAAAGAAGTTTTACCTGAAAAAACGGTCGTTAGTTCGGGAGCTGGGTTCTTCATTAAGGGAAGTAACTGGGGGAGGTGTAACACGTTGATTTGAAAATGAGTTGTCTCTCTTACATTGTGTTGACAGTAAGGGATCTGATGAAGCTCATCTGCCTTATGCAAACAAAGAAAGAAACTAGCACACACCAAAACAATCAAGCAAACAAACAAGGCAAAGGTTAGGGTTTGATGACAAAGAGGAAACAAATCTGAGATATTCTATATTACTGTTCTTCTCCATCATAGTGATAGGCTGTACATTTTATCTTCAACCTTTACCGTGCTTCCTGGGTTGTGGACGACCCAAAGCCTCACAAAAGTGTCTGTATCTCTGAAACTATTGGGAAGTTTTGATTAATAATTAATGTAATCCTCTAACACCTTAGGACCCTTCACATCGACCGCTTTCTGAAGGATTATCTTGTAAACAAACAAATAAACAAAGATGTAATTTGAACTGGGCAGTGCGGATGATGAGGGTCATGGGTGACCCACATAGAATTAAAGAAGGATTTTACAATGTTTATCCCTATTAGGATGGCGTGGGTTGTGTACGACCCATTCTCTGCCAAGAGGCGGTAAAGAGTTTATCCCTATTCTCATGGCGTAGGTCGTGTACGACCCATACTTTTTACGTTGAATCCTTATTTTAAAGTATGGGTCGTACACAACCCACATCGTCCGGACTGTGTTGCCCAAAGCATGATCCGGTGAAGGTTAACAGACAGGATTGACAGTCAGAAAACCATATACTATTCAATAAAGTTAAGGACCAGTGAAGAAAATGTATCAGTTTCGCAGTAGTGGAGGTAAGTTGCTACAGTGCATTATTTCATCAGTGTGTCGGCTTTTAAACACCAACAGGTGAGCGCCGCTTATGGCCAGGACCCTGTTGTAGTATGTGCAATACAAGTGTTTTCCCTGGCATGTTTTGCACGGATTTCAAAGGACTTTGAAAACCACCCCCTTTTCTACTAAAAGCAGAATGTTTCCACGTGTTTAGCATGGTGTAATAAAAAAGACTGCAAAAAATGTTTTAAGAGCAACACTCATAGTCCTTTTGGGAATTTTATGAAAAGGCAAGCTTCAATAAAATTATTTGACCCTTGTTTTTTTCTAAATTTTTAAAGATTTTTGTATACCTGTCCTTAACTTTTTTCAAGGGTATATTATTCAATATGTTCCTCTGCTGCCAGTTTGGATGTGAAAATTCAATTGAATCAATCCAGTCAGTTAAGAATTTCTAATACGAGATGATGTAGCTTCTGATCCGAACACGATCTTAAAAACTGTTTATGAACTTAAAAAAGGAAGACTTAGAATATTATTGTTTTAATGAAGTAATTGTCTTATTAAATTTAAAACTTGAAATTTAATTTTTCAAGTGCTTTTAATTGCAGATACATGTAAATGATTTTGTAGCAACCATGTTCTATTCTAGCACCTGTTTTAATAATGACCGTCTTTCTTATCTCTGCCCACTTCCCCCCCCCCCCCCCCCCTCCCCCCCCCCCCCCTCCTCCTTATTGAAGTTATTCTAATTACAGGGTTTATGTGCTTGTGTTTCTTATATAGCAACTTTTGAAAAATTTGCATTTATTATCTTCGCATTGTTTACTTATTTTTTTGGGGCAGATCTTAGGCAGAAAGTTCAGACTACTTTTAACATTTTCTGTAAATATTTCTTCGTTGGTCTATATGTGTATATGTGGGTATATGACATTATTATTCCCATGTTTTGCTTATCAACCGTGGCTGTTCATAGTAGTGGTGTACCTTTGTGTCTAATCTTAACCCAAGCAGACTTATATGTGTATATTATACATAAGCTGTACTTTTTCTGAATAATGTAAACATTTGTTTTAAAACGTGCCATGATTTTATTCAGCTTTGCTGAGATACATAACCACAACTCCTTTCATTATTAATCGGTTATTTGCTGTTTACGTGTTATGGATTGGTCAATTTTATCCTTGATGAGTGTTGGATATTTGCACATGTGTGAATGTTGGTTGGTTACTTGGCGTCATAAATATTCATGAATATTTAAATTTACATCTTTTTATCCTGGCTGTTTATTTCATGAATTTTGACTATTAATTTCATTGTTATTCCTTGCGCAACATTTTTGGTGCTGCATTTGCACTGTTTATTGATGATAGCAGTCTTGGTTCATTCAGCTGTGTCTTGTTTGTGTTCAGGTGCCGGACTGTACATACGGTAGCCCACGTGGTAAGGTCTTCATGTGATATTTCTGTGTGAACGTACGACACCAAAAGCTGTTAATTTTGTCGATACCCCCGTCCCCTTTTCTGCCCCCAGCCCCCAACTCACACACGCATGCACTCCAACTTCCCTTCCTCTACCTGACTACTCTCACTTTAACCTTTGCTGGTGGTCGTGGGTCCGTGTGGACCCAGCAGGGTGTTAAATTGCAAATATCTCTTAAACTAGTTGGAATTTTTTAATGAGCTTTTAAGAATGCCTCAGGCACAGAAAAAGCTCTTATGTCCTAAAATTTCAGCAACAAGTAATTGAAAAATAAAAAGGTCATATTTAGACTACAAACATCGTGGGGCCGTGCGGACCCATCTTTTTCAAAGAAGGAAATGAGAAGCATGGGTCCATACAGCCCCACAATGACTTCCGTGTGTAGTCGATAACCCGGACGGGCGAAGGTTAACATACATACCATACCATACACAGATACCCCCTCTTTAATGAGTGAACAATGTTAAATATGATTAGTGCCTGTTTTTATAGCCATTTTAAAAGTAATTTGGTCATGAATTGCATTTTCGCGGATGGGATTTGTACTCGGATACACGAAAATACACTTTTTCTGTCAGTCTGAAACACATTTTTGATGTCCAGATTTCCATTCCCAGTATGTTATTATCCCATTGCTGGGAAATTTGGGTTGCTTCCTCCCAGTGGAAAGCTAGCAACAACAAGATCTAACCAGCAACCTGCATTTATGGCAGAATGACCAAGGTCTTATACGTGCCACTGTGGTGACACAGGGGTGGGATGTGGATACCATCTCTGAGTACATTAAGTTGACCCTTATTCGTCCCAGCCTGGATTCGAACCCTTGACCAAAGGATCATAAGTCCAGTGCTTTACCCACTGAGCTACCAGGCCCCGTGGATCATAGACATTTCCCGGGCGGGGATGTAGCTCAGTCGGTAGCGCGCTGGATTTGTATCCAGTTGGCCGCTGTCAGCGTGAGTTCGTCCCCACGTTCGGCGAGAGATTTATTTCTCAGAGTCAACTTTGTGTGCAGACTCTCCTCGGTGTCCGAACACCCCCGTGTGTACACGCAAGCACAAGACCAAGTGCGCACGAAAAAGATCCTGTAATCCATGTCAGAGTTCGGTGGGTTATAGAAACACGAAAATACCCAGCATGCTTCCTCCGAAAACGGTGTATGGCTGCCTAAATGGTGGGGTAAAAAACGGTCATACACGTAAAATTCCACTCGTGCAAAAAACACGAGTGTACGTGGGAGTTTCAGCCCACGAACGCAGAAGAAGAAGACAGAAGAAGATAGACATTTCCCAGGTTCAGGGGTTTCTTAAAAGGGAACTCATCATAGTAAGCTTTTTCATTTCTGTCCCAGTCCCACCCTTGCATTTAAAGAGATTGTTTTTCCGAGCTTTACACTGCACAGTGAAAGCATGACAAATTCTCAAAGTATGTGTTCTGTGTCGTACTGGGTACTAAGTTGTTACCACAATGTACATGTTGCAGGGAGGTTTACTGTGTCTGTGGGTGTTTGCTGTGTCAGTGGTTTTGGATCATCACAATAGAAATGTATAACATCACTGGAAAAGGAGATTCCGATAGTGCTACAGTTCTTCACACTTGTATTTCATGACTCCATAAATTATGTTGAGTGTATGTTGTGAACAACTGGGGGGGAAAAAATCAGACTTGATATAGGGCATTGGAGGAGAGAGAGTGAGCGTGTATGTGTGCGTGTGTGTGTGAGTGCGTGTGCGTTAATGCAGTCACATGAGAAAGTATTCATTATGGTTGTTCAAAAAACATCAGGACAAGATATGCAGATAAAGTTTATCAACAGTATAAATTGCCATGAGGACTGTGTACATGTATATATCAACAGACACTTGGACGGATGTATGTGCACTGTGAGTGTGTGGAGTACCTTATTCATACACCAACACATTTTATACTTTGTAAATGTACGTTCTGTAGCAGTTCCGTATATTGACGGTTGTACAATGTGGTATTTGTATTGTGTCAGGGCCTCGAACTACGTATTCATATGTCTGAATCCTTGTAGTGTTTGACGTACATGTAATGGCAAATGTCACGGGAAAGGAATCTTGTTAGTATTTGGTGAAATGGCTTCAAGAATCTGTCAGATAACCCCCGCGGGTTAGGGGGAAGAATTTACCTGATGCTCCCCAGCATGTCGTAAGAGATTCTGTTTCTCCTTTTACCCTTGTTAAGTGTTTCTTGTTTAGAATATAGTCAATGTTTGTAAAGATTTTAGTCAAGCAGTATGTAAGAAATGTTAAGTCCTTTGTACTGGAAACTTGCATTCTCCCAGTAAGGTCATATATTGTACTACATTGCAAGCCCCTGGAGCAATTTTTTGATTAGTGCTTTTGTGAACAAGAAACAAGTGACAAGTGGCTCTATCCCATCTCCCCCCCCCCCCCCCCCCCCCTTTCCCCGTCGCGATATAACCTGCGTGGTTGAAAACGGCGTTAAACACCAAATTAAGAAAGAAATCTGTCTGACTTCAATCAATAAGTAAATTTAACAAGACGTTAAACTTAACCACCCACACACACAAAACAGAAAAACAAAATGGTATTAGACTCATCTGAGTAACAAGGGAATAATCTGATCTTGGTCAAATGTCAAGGTTATGATGGTGGCTGCAGGGGGTTCATGAGGAATTATGTTCTTGAAAGTTTATACAGCTAGCGCAGCAGTTAATTTCTTTGGATTCTTATTTATGTAGGACGAAGGTGAGTTGTATGAGCATTTGCTCATCTTGTTTTTCTCATGAAACAAATGGTTAGTGACACTTAACCTAAAATGCTAGAAGCAAGATGGTATAAAGGTGACACAAAAAAGACCTGGTAGTCATATCCATATGGATTGATAGAGGACTGCGGTCGCTTTCAATTCAAGCATTAATGAAGCCGTTTTTCAGCCATTGTGTAATATGCTGTAGTTTGTGTTAGAAACCAAGAAGCAAAATTAAATATTTATTCATTAATGATTGGTTTAAGACAAAAAAGAACTGGACCCTCAAGGTATAAAAGTTTGAATGTTTTTCTCTGCGCTGTGGGGGAAGAAAATGGAGAACAAATGTGTTTTTTTTTAAATGTCTTGTTTTATTTTGTTTCGTTCTTTTATTGACTTTGTTTGTTTGTTTACATGTTAGGAGTGAAATACATCTTAGAGCTTTTATCATAAGGATTGATAAGAATTTAAAAAGTTATTTACTTGAAAGACTTGTTTTGATTGAGTGTGTGTGTGTGTGTGTGTGTGTGTGTGTGTGTGTGTGTGTGTGTGTGTGTGTGTGTGTGTGTGTGTGATCCCGCGTGTGTGTGTGTGTGTGTGTGTTTGCAGGGCGGGACATTATAGTGTATGAAAGGGAGGGGCTTCCAACAAATGAACACCAACAAGTTAATTGATCCAACAATACTGTGTACCTGCTACATAGTGATAATGATAATTAATTCCTGAAAACGCCCCCTCCCCTTTTTTCCAGAGCCCCCTCTCCGAAACTTACCCACCCAACCAACCACCCCACCCAGCTTTTAAGACTTTTCGAAATCCCACAGTGCCAGTGATGTTAGTTGAAGACTGTAATAACTGCAAGTGACCATGTAGATTTCCCGAGTCAACACTCAACTGACCCTGGGCTTATCGCAGCATCACTGACCACAGTGGACATTACTGGTGCGATTGTCAACACACGCCGCTGTCGTTTGTCAGTGTCAATCACGACTCTCACTGCTGCTCGCTGCTTCTGTATCTGTCGCCATACCCGGGTTGCGGTACTTCGGTGGCAGAGTTTTAGCTTAATACAATCGTAACACACGAACGCACGCGCGCACGCACACGCATATACGCGCGTGCAATCACGCACGTACGCAAACACACACATACACAAGCGACATTCGAACAAAAACACGTACACAAAGAAAGACTGAGAGAGAGGAAGACAGAAGGAGGGAGGTAGGGACAGAGAAGGAGGGACTGAGAGAGAGGGAAGGAGGGAGGGAGAGAAAGAGAAAGTGGGAAGGAGGGAGAGTGAGACTGATGTTGATTTATCTAAAACAAACGAAAACAGTCACAACTGAAGAAGAAACTTGTTTTAAAAATGTCCAAGGATTTGAAGAAACATATAAATAAGCAAGGGCGGATAGGAAAAAGAAAAAGAGAAAACCAATTGTGAAAAGGTCTATGTAAGATTACATACCAAGGTACGCACGCCACAAGTAAGGACAACAGTGACTCAATTATCTCCCTTGACTGGTAGCAGACGACAGTGAGCGAGTTTTAGCGTCAACTAAGGTGACTCGAGTCGAACCGGAGGTCGCAAAAACTCGGTCCGGTACGACTGGAGTGACGTCACCGGTTAACCAACTTTCAACCTTGCTTCCTGCGTAGGGTCTCTCCAGTTCCAAGATGGCTGCCAAGGCGAGGTGAGAAACTTCTGCAAATATTTTTTGACAAAGTTACGGATTAGTGTGAGAAGACATTTGTTGTAAATCACTTAGACTTTCAAAAATTAAGGATACTGGGTTGGATACTGTCTTGGTTTTAATGCATTTTATTTTAGCAGTGATGTTTATTTTGGGAAGAAATGAGGTCAACAGGAGTTTGGGTGCGATTCAGTTCGGCTCAAATGTACTTTAGCGCCCTGAACTTTTACCCGGCTGTTTTGCGCTCGATTTTCACGCTCACAAAGTCTTCATTGACGTTCGAATCGATAGTTCGATGTTTTGGCATTACATTCACATCAACAATAAAACAGTACTGCTTGTTCATCATCGTCGTCCATCAACTCTCCACAACAGTAAATCCGTAACGCGCTTGTCGCCATCTTGTTGCAAGGGACGCGACTGGACACAACCCAACAGCGTTTCCGCGAAGAAAAAAACCAGACATGCGCAGTGACCCTACCGTAGCTCAACCCTGTTCCTCGCGAAAACTCGCTCAGTATTTCTACGTGAGGGAGAATTTCTTTTTTTTTTTTTTACCAGAATATTGTCATCTGCATGGAAGTGTTCGACTGGATGCTTGACAAAGTCAAAGATCAGTATCTTTGTTGCAACGACCAGTAGAACGAATATGAGAAGCAAATCGAAAATAAGCGCGACCAGAACTTGTGATCAGTTTCGCCTGAGAAGCACCAAGAAGGCAAGAAGCCAGCCATTGCTTTTTCTACAAAGTACACCCTGAACGCGCGCACTGACCACTGACCAACTCGTAGAATTTTCTCTCACACTCATTAACACCAAATCTTGCGATAATTTCAGCAACATATGGGTAGCCCATGTCTGTGCGCACGTCGAGTTGGTGAGTAGTAGGTAGTGTTGACGGGGAAACCCATCACTCAGGGGCGGACCTAGGGGGGGGGTTCCTGGGTGCCCGGAACCCCCCCCCCCATCCGTTTTTTTTTTTTTTAGTAAAAAAATAAAGCGCTTTTGCTTTCCTTCCTTCCAAATGCAACATGCTTGAAACTGACGAGAAGGTGCACATATTTGTACACGCATATTTACTGAATAGATACCTTGTTATCTTCCAGGAGAGGCCTCCGATTGACCTAAAAAAATAAAATTCCTTGAGCATCAGGGGGGCTTCGCCCCCCAGACTCCCCACCACGGCTTTGCCCCTGGACCCCACCGGGGCCTGTGCGGCCCCTGGACCCCTGCTCCAATTTGGAACCCCCCCCTTATCCACAACTAGGTCCGCCCCTGTCATCACCATTGAAATTTGGGTGGGAGTGAACAAGTGGTTTAAAAAAAAAAGTGTGGTCTTCTGAGACGACAGCTCTGTGTGATTATGATTTATCCAGCAGTTTTATCGCACCAAGCAGCCCGCTGTTCACAGAAAATATCAGGTCCGTTCTTAATATTGTTTGAAAACGCAGTGGGAAATTTCAGTGACGAAGTGAGTGACAAGCGATCGTCTCATCTCTAATTTACATTCTATTGAAAGCTGATGAAGTGAGTGACAAGCGATCGTCTCATCTCTAATTTACATTCTATTGAAAGCTAATGAAGTGAGTGACAAGCGATCGTCTCATCTCTAATTTACATTCTATTGAAAGCTGATGAAGAAAACTGTACGCTGGCGGTACTCGCAATAATTATGTTTTCTGTTTTAAACAGCATAGTAAGCTCGTAAACTATGGCACAGCCAATTAGCGACGCAAGACACACGACTGATGCACCCCTTCCTACAGCGACAAACAAAAAATCTGTCATGTTGCCCAGTAGTGTAGCTGATCTGACCACAGGCGGAAGGTTTCGTTCACTGGACCACTACTTACATAGAAAGTCCTTCCGCCTGTGATTAGACGAAGCCTTTTATTCCACTGAAATTGTTTTGAGCATTCCACTTCACCTGGGAAATTCTGCATGTCACTTCCTCCACCTCCAAGTGGAAAGCTAAAAGCAACAAGAATCGCGTGCTGGTGTCTGGGTGAAATCGGCCAACTGCACTTCTGGCAGAATGAGCGAGAGCCCTTACGTGCCTAGGCCGTGACACGGACGTGGGACATGGATAACGTCTTTGAGTCATCAAACGTCGACCAGAGCCCCCAAGTGAAAGGTAATGTACTTTACTCATTGAACATTTCTTGAATTTGCCCAATTATTTTGTAATAAAACGTGTTAAACATTTTAATTCCATATAGAACACAACTTGGGTTAGGCTTTAAATTTACCTTAATTTTAAAGGAAAAATCTTTACCGATAAGGCGTTTTAATCGCTAGAAAAGTAAGGGTCTGGGATAAAGGAAAACGTTTACATTTTTGGTTTGCACTAGGAAGCATATGTCAGTGATGATGATTTTGTTTGTTTGTTTGTTCGTTCATGAGCTGAAACTCCCACGGCTTTTACGTGTATGACCGTTTTTACCCCGCCATTTAGGCAGCCACACGCCGCTTTCGGAGGAAGCATGCTGGGTATTTTCGTGTTTCTATAACCCACCGAACTCTGACATGGATTACAGGATCTTTTTCGTGCGCACTTGGTCTTGTGCTTGCGTGTACACACGGGGGTGTTCGGACACCGAGGACTGAGAGTCTGAACACAAAGTTGACTCTGAGAAGTAAATCTCTCGCCGAACGTGGGGACGAACTCACGCTGACAGCGCCCAACTGGATACAAATCCAGCGCGCTACCGACTGAGCTACATCCCCGCCCTGACTGAGCTACATCCCCGCCCTGACTGAGCTACATCCCCGCCCTGACTGAGCTACATCCCCGCCCTGACTGAGCAACATCCCCGCCCTGACTGAGCTACATCCCCGCCCTGACTGAGCTACATCCCCGCCCTGACTGAGCAACATCCCCGCCCTGACTGAGCTACATCCCCGCCCTGACTGAGCTACATCCCCGCCCTGACTGAGCTACATCCCCGCCCTGACTGAGCTACATCCCCGCCCTGACTGAGCTACATCCCCGCCCTGGCTGAGCTACATCCCCCCCCCCCTGACTGAGCTACATCCCCGCCCTGACTGAGCTACATCCCCGCCCTGACTGAGCTACATCCCCGCCCTGACTGAGCTACATCCCCGCCCTGACTGAGCTACATCCCCGCCCTGACTGAGCTACATCCCCGCCCTGACTGAGCTACATCCCCGCCCTGACTGAGCTACATCCCCCGCCCTGACTGAGCTACATCCCCGCCCTGACTGAGCTACATCCCCGCCCTGACTAAGCTACATCCCCGCCCTGACTGAGCTACATCCCCGCCCTGACTGAGCTACATCCCCCGCCCTGACTGAGCTACATCCCCGCCCCGTGATGATGATAAGGAGAAGGATGATGATGACGTTGACGATGATGATGATGATGATGATGATGATGATGATGATGACGACGACTGTTTTGTCCCCCTCCCCCCCCCCCCCCCCCCCCCGCCATCCCTTGCAGGAGAGACAACTTGAGGAGGCTTCCTGTGCTATGCTACTGTCCGTCCGATTCTATTCGGTGCTTTATCGGTATATTGGTGAAAACCCATCGAACGCAGAAGAAGAAGAAGAAGAAGAAGAAGGTGAAAACCATTTGAACGGGACTTGATTTTATTAGAGATCAAATCAAAACATTCTTCATGAACCAAGTAGCCTACGACCGCAGAATTATCTAAATCACTATCACTGACACTTCATTACCACCGCTTAGTCTTCCGACATCACCGTAGTCAACCCCGCGGTAACAACAATTTCATCACCAGACACCAGCGTCGTAACTCTCTCCGCAAACCACAATGTTAACTTCCTTTACAGATTTCGCGCTTAGAGTGTCACTTTCACCAGATGATTAGAACGTCGCTTCAATCAGACAACATTCCATTTTCATGTTTCTTTTTCTGTTCTGTCTGAGGATAATCGAGCAAACCGGCTTCAATGTTTATAAAAACTCCTCTGGCGTGCTTGAAAATCCTATCGGAACGCTATTCTTCTATGCAGGTAAGAGTAGCAGACGTCGCGCACTCGAGTTAAGTCCCTTGGCTTTTGAGTTAAGTCCCTTTAATCCTGGTGTCTCCTGATTATCATATTGTAGATAATCCTTGTGCCAACAGTTTTGTTTGCGTTGTAGTCTGATGATAAGCTCAGACTGTCACAACACGATCTTCACTGGGAGATACATGAAGTTGCACGCTCAGTGACTTCTGTCGTGAAACAGTTCCTGCATTAGTAAGTAGAGATACAGGGTGACCCCTCCCCCCCAAAAAAAAAGAAGAAAAAAAAGAAAAGAAATACATATATATATCTATAAAAAAAATATCAAGAAAAAGACACCGTATTGTTTTTGTTTTGTTTTTTTAAATAACCACTTTGGGCTTGCGATATATCGTTTCACAGGTAGCCAATATATAATTTGAATAATAACAGTAATAACAATAACAGCACTTTATTGTCCATTAAAATATTACATAAAAATGGAAATTTTTCTTCGGCACACCCTGTCTGCCTGTAAACGATTATAACAACAATTGTATAGGACGACACACATAAAACATAAAACATAAAAGGGGATACAATCAAGTTTTCTTAGATTTCCATTGATGAAAAAAAAAAGGTAACAGCGACGAGTACAACAACATTGCACAAACTCTATGATAATAAACGCAGAGAAACTGTTAAAGCAAAACTTGTCTGTCCATTGCATGCGAGTGGGAACATCTTTTACTCAAGGTGTAAAACATCTGGAACAACAATGAAACTCAGTCTACAATGTTTTTGGAAACTGGTCGCGAAAACTTGCAGCAAGTTAAACAAAAATCATTTTTGGTTAAGAAGTATCTTTTCGGATATTCGGGGTACTGTCAGTCGACCATTAGATCTTATAACAAACGGATTTCCCACCACCCTCCCCTTCCCATCCATGTCAACGTTCAGCAACACAGTACCGTAAAGTACCTTGTAAGCGCCCACCCCCCCTGTGCACCAATTCCGACCCAAAGTAGGGGGTGGGCGCTTACTAGGTACTACACCCTATGCACGAGCAGTTTTCAGTAAGAAATGTGATCTTTGATCACTTCGTAATCATATCTTCTTTCTTTTTTCATCTTCCATTGTTTTTCTTGTTTGTATTGTCATTAGAAGAGCTTGGGGAGACAAATGTCGTCGCATCCTTTTCTTCAGAGGTGCCGCTGTCGGCCGCACTGTGTCTCTGTTTCCCTTGAACAAGGGGTACGTCTTCTGGATATGGGCAGCAGTCAAAGACTGCTTTCGGCAGAGAGAGAGAGAGAGAGAGAGAGAGAGAGAGAGAGAGAGAGAGAGAGAGAGAGAGAGAGAGAGAGAGAGAGAGTGAGAGAGAGAGCGAGAGGAGGGGGAGTATTGTGTGTGTGTGTGTGTGTGTGTGTGTGTACGTGTGTGTGCAGGGCCGGACTAGGCGAAGAGGAGGGGGGGGGTTGCCAGTGGTGGCCCAGGGGGATGTCCCCCCTGGCGGCAGGGGCGGATCAGTTCATTTTATGACTGGTTTTTTTCAAAAGTATATTGTGAAGATATGGGTGTGAAGGCGCGAAGCGCCGAGCCGATGGCGCAAAGCGCCTAGCTTGCTAGGGGGGTCCGGGGGCATGCCCCCCCGGAAAATTTTGAAAAAAAGGAAGCAAAATGGTGCAATCTGGTGCATTCTGAGGATGATCATTACCAGTTTCAGGCAGCAGATTGTGTCACTGATTAATACCCCAAAAATTGAAACTCAATGTAAAATAAAGAAATGCATACCTCATTCAATATTTTTATTTTTTGGCTGGGGGGGGGGGGGGGGTCCGGAAACCCTAGAACCCACCCCCCCCCCTCGTTGTGGGGGTCAGGGGGCGAAGCCCCCTGAAGCTGACGGGTAGGTCATATTCTGAGATAAGAAAATGGTCGCTCCTTGCATGAAACGGCATAAAATAAGCAATAATAAAAAAAAAATTAAATAAGTAAGGTACATGTTTAGGCTAGGGGGGGGGGTTGCGCAACCCCCATAACCCCCCCGGTAGTCCGGCCCTGGTGTGTGTGTGTGTGTGTGTGTGTGTGAGAGTGTGTGTGTTTCCATTGGCGTTATTATCCAAGTAGTCAAGAGCTGACAGCTTAAATGCAACGGTGTACGATTTGATCCGCGGCATCTTGTAATCATTGACTTGCAGGCGTTTAGATCCAATTAAGGCGTGCAGACACACGTGATAGGGTTGGCAAGAAAGGGAAATCATTCACAAAACTAGCAGATCAAGTGCGGAATTTTTATTTCCCCTGATTTCAATGGTGTAAAGTGGGGGGTGGGCGCTTACAAGGTACTATACCCTATGCACGGTTTTGGACTAAAAGTGGGGGGTGGGCGCTTACTCGATACTGGGCGCTGTACTTTACGGTAATATCAGTTGTTTTTAAATTTTCTGTTAAAAAAAAAGGATTTTAACAACACAAGTCAACAGTTGCGCCCATCTTCTCCTTTATTATACCACACGACTAATTGATCTTTCCACGTGCAACTCATGACGACATCACCGTCGGCGTTGGTGCCACAGTCTCGCTTTCGACCGGCGGCAGTCTTTGATTTCCGGCTCCGGTTTAAGGCTGTTCGCTCCACGATTCTATAACAGGACACACATTATAGGTATTTGTCTTTCTTTGAAGACACGCTCAGTTTAAAACTTCTGCCGTTTGATGTGCGAAGAAAAGAAAATAGTGTGGTAGCCGGCCACCCCTGGAATGTGGTAACGGAGCTATTTCGCCCCTCTCTGGTGACAAGCGGCCTGAGAGGGGTGTCGTCCAATGTGACATTATCTTCTGCCCTTTGGTCTGGAGTGGATGTTGGGATGTTTTGCTTTTTGTATGTGTGTGTTATGTTGTTTTTTCTCCCGAAAACCCCAAGGGCCATAAAGAGCTGTTTTAAAGTGTGGGAAGAATCGGCTATATTACCAAACAACTGGACTAAGGGCTAAATGCCTAAACTAACCCCCTGGTCTCGTTCGGACGCACGCACCCCCTCCCCCCCCCCCCTTACCCTCCCCCCGACCACGCACAACAGAGAGAGAGAGAGAGAGAGAGAGAGAGAGAGACACACACACACACACACACAGTTGACACACACACACACACACACACGACTTCCATCATTACCACACTTATGGATCACAACGCATACTTCATTATATTTACCAACAAATCAGTTCTAATACAACTCAGCTGTGGAACTAAGACAGAAGACCTAATATTCTTTGTCTTGCTTAAAAAAGATCTCAAGACATTGTTATTGTGAGGTACTGCATGTTTCTGTCTGCATGTTGCCTTTTAAAGGTGCCGTCCTTAACCACGTTCATGATCAGGTTTTGCGCAACACATCTGTCATTACTGTCACGTGGATTAAGGGCACCTTTCACTTGGGCACATCCCCCCGCGGGTTAGGGGGAAGGATTTACCCCTCCCTGGTCCCCCCGCGGGTTAGTGGGAAGAATTTAGAAGAGAAAATGTAAGTTTTACGCCCTCACGGCAAAGCCATTAGGGGCATGTTACACGGGAAAACCCGGCTTTGTATGAAAATAAAAAATAAAAATGCAGGGGGGGGGGGGGGGATGTAGACAGCTGGCTGCCGGCTGCTAGAGGAGACCTGAAATGGGCAAGGGACCGGGTTGGGTCGTCTTGGGTCAGTGCTGAAATGGTTACTTTATTGGGGAAGAATTTACCCGATGCTCCCCAGCATGTCGTAAGAGGCGACTAACGGATTCTGTTTCTCCTTTTACCCTTGTTAAGTGTTTCTTGTATAGAATATAGTCAATGTTTGTAAAGATTTTAGTCAAGCAGTATGTAAGAAATGTTAAGTCCTTTGTACTGGAAACTTGCATTTTCCCAGTAAGGTAATATATTGTACTACGTTGCAAGCCCCTGGAGCAATTTTTTTATTAGTGCTTTTGTAAACAAGAAACAATTAACAAGTGGCTGTATCCCATCTCCCCCCCTTTCCCCGTCACGATATAACCTTCGTGGTTGAAAACGACGTTAAACACCAAATAAAGAAAGAAAGAAAGGAAGAAATTTGGACACATACAAAATACCAACAGTCTGCTTACTTTCTATGCAAAAAGGGAATCAAAAAACAAGAAAGGGAGGTTGATTTTTTTCTTTCTTTTTTTCCCCTGAATTTTGGAACGTTGGCAGTCTCTTTGTTTTTGGATTTATTTGATGCAAAAAGGGATTTTTGTGTCTGGCTGATATGATTTTGCAGATTGACTCAGGTGTCACGAAATTCATTCTGCCAACAAATTCTACTCTGCATATGAAGCAGGATGGCTGTTGAGTTTGGTTATATGCGTCCCAATGAGAGGATGTTTTTATTCCGTGTAGAAGCTTGGATAGACCTGATGTGGTTTAGGATTGCTTAAAATAAGCACTATGCTTGAGTGAGAAATCCTAAATGCCATATATTGTTTTTGTCATAATACAAATTGAATACAATCTTGTTTAAACCATATATGGTTTACAAAACAGTTTTCACGAGGAGTAAAATTAATAATCTTTTAACAACCAGCTAGATAGTCTATTTTTGTGGCTCTTTCTCTAAGACTTACTCCCGCATTCCTTTGCCATTTGCTCGTTTCTAAGACACAGGCAGCAAGCAAGCAAAAGATTAAATCTTCAGGGGTTGGCATGATGGGCAAAAAATAGGTGGAAATGTTCTTGTGATGGGGAGATTAACAAGTTAACACGTTCTTCTTTCCTGCGGACTATATTGACTCGCGCGGTGAGAAATGTTGCGTTTTCGCACACACCTTGTGAAGTGCGCGTATTAATCGTTTTATAAAGGATATAAATATCATGTTGGGACGTGATGAATATTGCTTTGGATGCGTTGAATATTTTCTCAACGGCGACGGTCATCATTGCATTTCGAAGATAAATTTGAATACGATTAGTATTTTTTTTCTGTTTGCTTCGTTTCGTCTCTTTCGCATTCTCGGTTTTTAGGTCGACCTAAGTGTTAAAACAAACTTGCAGGTGCGATAGAAACAGATAAAAAGCAATTTGTATTTGAACCTGGAAGAATTTATTTTACACTGGATTTTAGATTTGTAACTGACTGTCTCCTGTGTGGTTTACTCTCTGTGTCTGACTGTGTCCATCTGCCTGCTTCTGTATTTGTTTGTCTGTCTATCGTTTCAGTGTATGTCTGTCTGTATACCATTTTTGGATATTCAATAATCAAGTTATATTCTGATGTTCACTTTAGTTTGATTTGTATCATCTATTGGCTATGTTTGGGATTACATCAGCAGTCCTCTAATGATGACCCAAGATGATTAGTCTGAGCATGTTCCCAAAATATTTGACTTAGAAAAGTAAAGGTCCTACTGTCTTCTTGTTAAAATTCTTCAAATGTTTATCGTATTTACCGTAAACTACCTTGTATACACCCATTATCGAGTAAACGCCCACCCCCTAATTTGGGCCGAAAGCTGTGCATAGGGCATACTACCTAGTAAACGCCCACCCCACACTTCTTGATTAATGATGTCACGAAAATAATTTTTGGAACATTTGTATTTGGTGTTTTGTAAACTTTCGCATGCGGTACAGAGTATTCACCCGAGTCACAAGCAAATGATAACTTTAATTCACTCATGTCCGAGTGTATAATGCCAAGATGCTATTATTTAAGGCATACCGTTGATTTATACTATCTTCGCAGTGTAGCTGAGTAAAAAAAAAAAGAGATGACATTTTCAAAGCTCTTCTGAAGTTGAAAAGACCGGTTTTTGATCACGATATTTGTTTTAGGCGATTGAAGCATTGAAGCATGTACATTTTCATAAACGATAAAGAAAATGTGAAGATTGTTCGAGCATTTTCTGCCAAAAGGTTTTTACTCCAGTATGAAAAAAGGCGATATTGCATTTTGACAAAAAACCCTAAAATATGCCTGCGTTGCCGTTGTTACTACAATTCTGTTGTTGTTGTTGCAAGACGATTTGACGGCCGGTGTTAACAAGTGTTTCTTCTTCTTCTTCTTCTTCTTCTTCTTCTTCTTCTTCTTCTTCTTCTTCTTCTTCTTCTTCTTCTTCTTCTTCTTCTTCTTCTTCTTCTTCTTCTTCTTCTTCTTCTTCTTCTTCTTCGTTCATTGGCTTAGACTCCCACGTTCACTCATGCTTTTAGCACGAGTGGATTTGTACGTGTATGACCGTATTTACCCCGCCATTCAGGCAGCATACGCCGATTTCGGGGAAAACAAATGTTTAAAATTGCAGACACTTCATCCTTTGATACGGGTGTGCACAAAAGGGACTACACACTGTCCTTGTCTCTACATCACCAGGTCAGACATCAGCATCAGACGCACATGTTCTCTGGACCCCGACATCCCTCCGCTCCGGCAACTCCACGGTCCTGGTGGAGCTTCCCCGGATGACGTCATCCCTGCAACCCATGCGCGTCATCAGCATGTCCGTCACGCGCTTGGTGATGACGTAAGACAGCAGCAGAAGCACGCCCTGCCCGCCGTTGGCCAGGATGGAAACCGCACGAATGTGTAAGTCAGACTAATTCAAATATGCTTTAGATTTATCTGTTTCGGGTTGATGAGAGCATTATTTGAAGTACACCAGCAAACTGAAGAAGCTTATCAAAAACAGAGTGAAAATAAGTGAAATTATCAACTTCCACAAAAAAAGACTATTTGTTATATTTTTTTGAAATCTCGAGGGCTAGTTATAGGTTATTTTCAGCAAGCTTCTTAATGAATTAATTAAAATTGCCTTTAGCTTTTATTTTCTTCGATTTGTTGAAGGTGGTCCATATTAGGGGACTCACACATACTTTGAGGTTTTGCTATTATTTTTTCTTTGCAGGAGAAACTCGGGGTAAACACTGCTATAATGTAACAAATACGGTCTTAGCTGTCATATATAGCCTTTTTTTGTGTGATAAAAGCTTTGACTGTGGACAGAAACGAGTCCGTTTTATACCGCAAATTTAGAGTGAACGCTGCCAAAATTGAAAAAAAACCGAAAAAGCCTAACGGTTTTGGGGTTTGTATTTCTGCAACAGTTTTGACATGTGCAACTTATCCAGAGAGGGTGAATAAAGCGAATGAAATTGTTTTGAGCGCTCTAGCGCCGTTAGTTTGTCAGAACAGAAGGTGGTCCATATTAGGAGCCGGTCCATATTAGGAGCCTTTCCCCTACTGGAAATGGTCGCAGGAGACGGCAATAGGCCAGGGTTGAAAGGAGCGAACGCCGTTATACATTTGGCGCAGTCCTGGTTTCTGTACGTGACTTTCGTGTCCCTGTCCGTCACGGGTTCGTCCACTGAGAACTTACCTTGTCCGTTCTCACAAACGTCCCGCAGACTTTGATTGACAGTGTGTGGTGGACAGCCCATTATAACGGAGGTTGTCATTCCCGGCTGATCAAGGCAGCCGTGGTTTGTGTAGTGTCCACCAACAACATCATTGGGTGTGCAGTTCCTAGGTCAAAATGCCAGCAAAAACTCTACTGCACTTTGCATTGTTTTGTTCCAGACGTACGGATAGCACTTCTCGTACATCTCATTATCATTGTTTTGTTCCAGACGTACGGATAGCACTTCTCGTACATCTCATTATCATTGTTTTGTTCCAGACGTACGGATAGCACTTCTCGTACATCTCATTATCATTGTTTTGTTCCAGACGTACGGATAGCACTTCTCGTACATCTCATTATCATTGGCATTGTTCAACAGCACAAATTCTGCAGTCGATAGAGGAACTTCGGCGCCGGGAACGAAGCTTCGACTATCTTCCCTGAACGTTGTGCCGCTACGTTGCGAAAAGGCTTCGAGTTGGATCTTGTGGCGGCAAGGTCGAGGTTCACTTCTGTTTCGGAAAAAGGTGTGGACTGTGGAGACAGCGCTGTGGTATGGTCTGTGTCGCCAGGAGTATCATCATGGTTACAGCGGAGAGGTAGCATAGGACCTTCTCCTGGCCAAGGAGGAGGCATACTGACATTGCAGTCATCTGAGACGAGACTGGGGTTATTTGAGGCCTTGTCAACCGGCAGAAGACCTTGGAGAAGACACGGACTGCTGAGATGGGACAAGAGAAACACCAAGCTTATCCAGGACAACATCTTGGTCTCAGATTTCAAAAATGAAACGTTGCTTTAGTATCACTTTTAGAAAATCATTAGTTTCAAAACGTGAAGAAATACCCTTGAAGGCTTGAGGCTTATAAATGTTCCTTACGAGTCTGAAGTTGTACTGTTTTATCTTCTTCTTGGAATTATTCTTGTTTACAGGGGATCCCACTGGCAGGCGGGTCCGTCAAGGCAAACAGGGCCGTTTTGTGAAGTTCTTGATAGAACTCATACAGCTTGCTGTCCAGCAGAGTGTCCATACAGCTGTTCGCAACGGGAACTTGCGAGATTTGGCAGATCTTGCATGTCTTAGCCATTTTATAGAGCCGGGAAAGGAGCCGTAAAATGCGAAACAGGGCGCGGCTCTTTGGCAATAAATATTTTCCAGCACGGACAAGGGATACTTTGTACTTATTTAAAAGGTCTCGGACACTCTCTGTCGACTTATGACATAAACTTTTCATTACAGGAGGTACTATACGCTGTAAATGGCAACAGTAAATCAATTCTATACACAAACGGGCAATTCTTGAGAACATCGTTAAGACCCCCTTAGTGTTAACATTCTGATCACACTTTATGAACATCGGAATGAGATAGCTTGCTACATAATGTAAAACTGAGGTTTCACATCCGCTTAATTTCGTGTGCTTCCCACAGTACACAAAAGGGAGATCAAGTACGAGTACTCTTCTATGCTTTCGTAAACATTGAAATCGGTAAGAAGTGAAATATGTGGACAAAAGAGTTGAATGCGAGTTTCTTGCATGAGGCTTGGTGGTTTTCGCAACATCACACCCGAATTTAGAATAACCCACCCTGATAGGGAATCATACCACACGTTTGGGTCAGAGGTCAGCCCTTAAAGTGAGTGTTTAGACTTTTTTCCTCAATGAAAACTATAGGGAGCGTTACTATTCATTTTGATTTCGGAGGACTGCTGACTCGAACTTCATTACGTTGCACTTGCAGTGTCACAAGCAGAAACACGATTAGCCTTACATTATTTCCAAGCAGACAACAGGCCGAGCGGATGACGTGAGTGCTAGACAGAATTATCCACACTAACTGTCAGTCTCAGTTACTGAAATACATACCCGACAGAGTTAATTCCGGACTTCGTCGATTGGACTCGCACTAAGAATTAAATCTGTGTGCAGGGTGGGAATTTTACGACGAATGAAAGACTGGTGTCTACCTACTAAGGCTAAATCATCACACAATTCTCACTCTGCAAAAGACTGGTGTCTACCTACTACCGTAAGACTAAATCATCACACAATTCTCACTCTGCAAAAGACTGGTGTCTACCTACTACCGTAAGACTAAATCATCACACAATTCTCACTCTGCAAAAGACTGGTGTCTACCTACTACCGTAAGACTAAATCATCACACAATTCTCACTCTGCAAAAGACTGGTGTCTACCTACTACCGTAAGACTAAATCATCACACAATTCTCACTCTGCAAAAGACTGGTGTCTACCTATACTAAGACTAAATCATCACACAATTCTCACTCTGCAAAAGAAAGAGTTAGGCAGTTAATTATGGAACATGTACAAGTGGAAGGATGCTCTTAAACCATATTATTAAAGCATGAACAGATGTGTGATACATCACGTGATAGTTTAACTATGAAATGATGGCAACTTTAAGCGCAGAGCGAGTCTTGCTGCTTTAATTGTAAACGTACACTTCTGAGTTGGCTATGACGGCCATTAGCTTTTTTAATTATATTTGTGCTAAGGTACTTACTTTCTGCGAGTGTCTCAATGCTCACGATCACCCGTATAACACTGGAAATGCCGCGCAGTACTGACGCACTAACAATGGGTAGACACACAGGCTCACATTACTATTTTTAAATGGAAACAGCACACACACACACACACACACACACACATACATACATTACACACACACTCACACACATACACACGCACACACACACTCACACATATACGCACACACACACACACACACAAACACACACACACACACACACGCGCACAGCACACGCACACGCACATAAACACACACACATAAACACACACACATACATCACATTTTACCCCCACCCCCTCCCCCATAACCAGCATCCCAATCAAACTGCCATGGCTGCCCGAATCAGGGCTGATTGACAGTCATCATAGCACAGTTCATTATTGCTTCACCGCTACGCTCCGCCGCGCATGACAAATTATCCGTATCGGGCGAGAGCCAGCTCCGATCCAGGCTTTTCTTCTGGCCAAATGCGCCGCCATATTGAAAAGGATATTGTCAATGCGCATGCTCCATTGTGCGGGCTATACATTCATTTGCTCACAAGTCGAGCGTTGCAGGGTTGTATTTCCAACAACGTTAATACCATCTGGTTGGGAATTATTGGCCGGAAATATTCAGCGGTTTTATTTTTTCAAAGAGGAACAATTTTCTCTGATTTGTGAAGAAGTTTTTCACGACTGAATTGGGGGTAGGCTGTTGGCTGTACAGTGGTACCTGTGATTAAAGGACACCCTTGCAGGACCACATAAAACTGTTCATATATTGCAGGTAGCCTGTCACAGTCATGACAGGTATCTTTCGGTCAAGATAGATTGACAAAGGGACAACATAAGGTGTCATTTTTTGGACGGTGTCCTCTCATCGAAGGGGGTCTCACAACGCAGGTACCACTGTAGTTTATGCCGGTTTTCACATACAGTTTTAGAAAGGTTTTGACAGATCTGTTGATGGCAATGACAATATATCGGCTGCGTTCTGTGCTTTGTTGTAAAAGGATCAAATTTCACGGGTGAGGGAGAGCGACGGGTTGCAAGATGAGATTAATTTGATGTCGGGCTGAGTCCAAGCCGCTTTCGTGACAGGTCGGGATTGTGAAATGATCAGCGACGTAGCATACAATTTAGGAATTAAAAGGTAGAGAGGCGGAGTTACAGACGCTGGAAAAAGAGTCTCAGTTCGTCCAAAAACAAAAAATGGCACAGAACTTAGTGTCAGAGACAGTACTTTAATCGTGAGAGTCTCGGAATTAAAGCTGTCAAATGTTAAAAAAAATATATTTAAAAAAAAACAAAACAAAAACCACCACCACCACCAACAATAACAACAACAACAACAACAACAATAACAGCTTTCAAGGCAGAGTCCTTTCCGAGAAAAGAGTTCTGCTCACGGTCTCATGACATGGAATAATGGCCGGACCACGCCTCCACCTGGAGACATACCAAGAATCAACACTCCGATCACTTCTTTCACAGAGTTGAATTTTTTTTATGAATTAATTTCTTGATCACTAGTGGCTTTTAAAGAAAGTGATTCGTGTTTTGTTAAACATACTCTGCACAGAAAGCACTGGAGCTGTTGAGTGTTGGTATGAGTCCAAGTGAAGGAATGGATTTATCCCACGTATAAAGTTCTGACCAAATCTGAGATTAGGAGCTTGATCAGTCGTTTACACCGGATGCAGAATGCCGCGTTTTGTCGCAACTCTATCTCTTAGTAATACATTGTATTGTGGTTTTGTTTTATCCGCATGGAGCATATCAACAACGAAGGCAATTCATGTTATTTATATTCAGGGGCGGATCAGTTCATTTTATGGGGGGGGGTTTCCAAAAGTATATTGTGAAGATATGGGTGTGAAGGCGCGAAGCGCCGAGCCGACGGCGCAAAGCGCCTAGCTTGCTAGGGGGGTCCGGGGGCTTGCCCCCCCTGGAAAATTTTGAAAAAAAGGATGCAAAATGGTGCAATCTGGTGCATTCTGAGGATGATCATTACCAGTTTTAGGCAGCAGATTTTGTCACTGATTAATACCCAAAAAAACCACATTTTTTTTTGGCTGGTGGGGGAGGGGGTTCCGGAAACCCCAGAACCCCCCCCCCCCTCGTCCGCCCCTGATATTGGTAAAAAAATTGTATTCATGTATCATTTTACACAATAAAGTTCATTAATAACATGACCAAAATTGGTAAGTATTGCCAAATGATAAAGTTTTACTTCTGGATACCAAATAATGTCAAATTCTTTCTTGTAGGGCCCGGGCATTTTCCGCTGACCCTCCCGTATTTGTGTGCAGAGACATATCGTAATTGTTGTTTTATTGAGTCACTTGAGAAAAAGTGACTCTATGTAATCGGTCAGTGTTAGTCTGTCCGGCCGGCCGTCCGGCCGTCCGGCCGGCCGTAGACACCACCTTAACGTTGGACTTTTCTCGGAAACTATCAAAGCGATCGGGCTCATATTTTGTTTAGTCGTGACCTCCAATGACCTCTACACTTTAACGATGGTTTCGTTGACCTTTGACCTTTTTCAAGGTCACAGGTCAGCGTCAAAGGAAAAATTAGACATTTTATATCTTTGACAAAGTTCATCGGATGTGATTGAAACTTTGTAGGATTATTCTTTACATCAAAGTATTTACATCTGTAGCCTTTTACGAACGTTATCGGAAAAACAAGGGAGATAACTAGCCTTTTCTGTTCGGCAACACACAACTTAACGTTGGGCTTTTCTCGGAAACTATAAAAGTGACCGGGCTCAAATTTTATGTGAACGTGACT